>NW_019268551.1:2078155-2086865 GCF_002738365.1 Cucurbita moschata | reverse complement strand
CCCCCCCCCTCTCTCTCTCTCTCTCTCTCTCTCTCTCTCTCTCTCTCTCTCTCTCTCTCTTGTAATAACCGAGTACAAGGGATCCCACCCCTTGCATCCTACATTCTTCAACGAGGCTTCAATAACCTCGAGACAAACTACAACAAAGAAGAAGGGTGTCAAGCAAATATATAGAAGAAGAATTTTATGAGAGAATCTTTGATAAGAGCTGATTGGGAAGAATTCTAGAGCTTTCCATCTCTCCCAAGTACACCCAATCTTAAGCCAAAACGCACCTTACTCAACTCTGTCCTGCCCTATTAGTACCCTGACCCACTCCCCTTGAGTCAGCCCCAGAATCTAGTTACAAAATAGTTGTTCCCTTCTTAACCAACTAATTACACCCTCCTTCCTCATGCGCTTTCTCTGATACACATTTCTAATGGTAGTCGATCAATCTTATACATGAAAATGACACAATAAAAGGAGACAGCTCCCGTCTCCTTCCCTTTCTTACTTTTACTTCTATAGTTTATAATGGGAAAAGCAGAAAAAAATCATACAGAATCTTATTGTTATGTGGAAATGTCAAAAAAAACAAAAATGGAGACAACAAGATAACAGTCACAAAAATATTTGCCCTTTAATGAAAACATAAAAATATCTTCAGTGACACCATAAAATACCTGGTCTGCTACAGCATATAAAAGTGCAATGATACAGGGAAGACAACAGCAAACAGCGATTCCAATGATACATGCCAAAGCAACACAGAAGACCACAAAGAAGACATCAAAACCCAAGAATATGATGCATAACCTGCAGTTCAAACCACATTAATAGATGTTAGAATCTATGAAAACGTAATCATCAACTTCAAAATCCGGTACAAGAAAGGAATAATCACAAACCAGTAAAGCAGAGGGGAGACGTGTGCTAAAGATTGGCCTCCTGCAGATACCCAGTAGAATCCAATGATCCACCAGATGAAGGAAAACATAGTATTTGCAGATTCCAGGTGCTTTGCTACACTGTCGTGTCAGAAAAAATGAATATAGGAGATATAAAGAAAATTGGAAGGATCAGCTAATGAATCAGCTTTATAATCTTTTTTTTTTTTTTCTTTTTTTACAAAACATACTTTCATTGAGATAGATGAAATGAAATAGAAGATCATGCAAAAAAAACAAATACAAGAACAAAAGAGACGCATGCTCAATTACAGAAATTCTATTGTTACGTGAAAAATTCTACTAATATCAAACCAGATTATAGTCAGCTTTATAATCTAACATTATTCCGCGAGCTCGCAAGCATAAGCTAAGAAGTTTTTGTGTTGGAAGTAGATTTATAAATGTCTGTAAGGCAAGATTCGAAAGAGGCATGCTGGACAATGAGAATGTAATTGACTACTCGACGAAAATAGTAATGATGATGATAAAGAAAAAGAAGTAGCCTGTTTCTACATACTTAGTGCTCATTAGTCCATTAGGTGATAAGGGATCAAGTTCTTTGGAAGACTGCCTTTTTTCCTGAAGTTCTATGGAATTTATGGACTGAAAATAATAGGAGTATTTAGGGATGTTAAGAGGTTCTAAGAAAAGTTTGGGGTGGGATACGTTCCAATGCCTCTCTTTAGGTGTTCTCTATAAATATTCTCATTTTGAAATTATCCTTTATTTTGTATTCTCAACAATAAAATGGACTTCCATATCCATTTTTTCAACGTTCAATAATCTTTCTCCCATGAGTTTCCAACTACTAATCCTCCCCTTAAAAGCAGTAAGTCGATCTCCTTGATTAACAAGATGATTTCGTTTGCCTCCTTTATTTCTATCCTCAAGGCAACCACGTAATTTTCTTTCTAAATCTCCAGCTATCTCCTCCATGTGTGCCAAACTGATAGAACACAACTGGGCAAGCTCCCAACGATCCCCTATGCCATTCCCCTTCCACTATTATTGGAGACTCCCTCAGCCGTACAATTCATTTCTCTTGTGGAAGGAATATCCTAAAGGGTTTTAAAGTGGGAGAAATTTCGTGGAAATCTGTCACCTACAATATGCAAAATGATGTACTCATTTTTTTGCCCGAATACTGATCAGCTATAGATGTGATGGGATATTCTTGGCATTTTCTTATTGAGAGCAGGCCTGTATCTAGATATCTCTAAATCCCAGTAGAGTGGAGCTTCCTTCTCTTATAAAGTCAATCGTAGTAAAGTGGAAGACTTCCCTTCTAATCATTTGAGCTTCCACCCGGTGGAAATCAGAATAAATAATAATAAAAATAAAAAAATAAAAAAAGTTTTTAGAAACTTGTTTTTGTTTTTGGAATTTGGTTAAGAGTTCAAATGATTCCTTAAGAAAGATGCAAGGCATGGTAAAGAAATTGGGAGAAAACAAGCAATAATTTTCAAAAACCAAAACAAAAAAAGAAAAAAGCAAATAGTTATTAAAGGGGACCTTTGGAATTTTGCTTTTCCAGATTTCTTTACACAGTGTGGGGTTGCCATTGTTTACTAGAAAAGTTTCATCGAAAGATAAAAAGAAAAAACCAGCACAAAATTTGTCCACCCCACATCTCTATAAATTTAAAGAACAAAACGAAACATTTTTCATTGATAAAATGGAAATTACAAAAGAGTATCAACATTATACAAAAGAACCAAAATCTAGAAAAGATTCACAACTCTAACCCGACTTTGAAAGAGAACTAAAAAGAACAAACATAAACAAACTCCCATAATCATTACAGATAACAACTACCTAACTTGGGGAATTGCAAAAAAAATTGACTGAGGTTGATAAAATCTAGTTGAATCAATCTATCCACTCCAAACCATTTGCAAGAGTGACATCCTACAACATATTGTTCCAAAAGTCTGTTCTTATGCTTTTTCAAGTGTACGTGGCTCTTAAGTAGAGTTATTACTTAATTTTTGAAGTTCAATAATTGCAAGGATGGAGGACCAAATCACCTAAAGTAGAGTCATATGATATCTTATCTACTAAGCTATGCTTGTATTCATAGATGAATAGAGTTGATTAATGCAATTGGATTCGGAATATTCCCTCGACTGTGTTGAGCTCAGTCAAAATGATAGTAAAGAAACCAGAAAAATGCAGGAGAGAACCTTTCAGCACTTTATCATTATTAAATTGTGTACAGAGCAGCCATACATATAAGCTGAGGAAAAACTACTTCTCACACCTTCTTTCATACAAGGTGATACAATGAAATACAACTCCAATAACAATCAACTACTTGATTAATACCCTCTCAATCTCCTTTCATTCCACAATCTCTAAAACTTCCCCTTGTTTTTCCTCTTTTTTGTCTAATTTCTTCTAATTGTAATGAGCTTTCACCTTCTTCCTCATCGATTCATGATTCTGATGGGGAATAAGTTGCTAGCATCAATATTTTGGAGTCAAAGAGCCTCTGTTGAATTTACAGGTACTGGGAAGAAATGAGGTTGATCATTGCATGGATGATAACTTTGAAGCTTCATTTTCTCTTCTTTTTTTTTTTTTTTCAGATAGTGTTGTTGGCCCATCATTAAATTCAATTGCTAATTAGTTCAAAGAAGTTTCCCCTATAGTGTCCACTTGGTCGATTTCTAGTAAGTTAGCTTTTCTTATTGAGGCTTGCGATCTTAAGATGCATGCAATCCCATCTTCATCACCTCGGATAAATGTTTGATGCTCCCAATTGTTACCCTTCCAATGAAATTAATCTCAAGTAATTCTAGAGTTCTTGGGGAATTCTCTAACAGGTTGGCTCGATTTATAGAAAATCCAGTGGAAAGGTTATCGAAGGGTTGGGGATGAATCTTCTCATTAATTAATTGACAGTTTTTTGGTTTTGAAAGAATAGGCCAACTAATAGTTTCAATAGTGTGGGGGCAGTAATTGAGAAATCTCTCCTTCAAGATCGTTCTTATTAAGATTTGGTATGTTGTGAATGAAGCCACAACAAACACAGATAAAAACCTCATTCAGAGCTGAAACTAGGATTCTCTCTCTGCTTTATATCAAAATCTCTCAGCTTTACACTCAAAATTAGGCATGGTCTTGCCTTGTCTTCTTAGAGGCTGAGCTCTTTGGTTTGTCACCTTGTTGCAACCTTAATTTCAATGAGCATAGCAGCTGTTTCATACGTTTTTCTTGATGGCAAGGTTGGAGGTTGGTTTATGATTTTCTTTAGAAGAATGTAATAGGTTTAAATGTTACGTGATTGGTGGAGGCCTTTTGCATAGCTTCAGCTATTGTTTGCAAGCTCTCCAAGACTTTCAGACGAAGATATTGAAAAACTTTTTTTGTTCTTTCAATATTTCTTTTCATGGTTAAATCTCTCTATGGGTGTATTTGTAGTTTTGTATTTTCTTTTTTTCCTTCTTTTTCACCCCCTATGGGAGTTTGTATCCCTTGAACACTCGTTCTTTTTCATTATTTAACCAGAAGTTGTTTCATGATAAAAAACAAAACTGAAAAATTCAGTTTAATAATTTAATGATAAACTAAACAAACGACTAACAATAATAGCTCTTATGAGTTGCCTTCATACTGCGCCAGAGACTACGTGAATGTTTTACATGATGAGACTTTGATGCCAAGGGTGGTTTAGTTGAAAATAGGTATGTAAAGAGAACAATGGTTCCTGTTGTATCAATCCTTCCTTATCAATCACGCCTGGAGGTAAGAATTATGATATATATATATATTGACGTCCAAGATAGTAAACTTAACCAAACATTTCGAATTTCTAAGCATTTGTGCAGCTGGAGAAAAGCTCAGCTGATGTAATCATCCTAATAGTCTAACATTTCCCATTGAAAAGCAAACTCAGAATCCATGTCCTTTACTAAACATGCTGCATATAACCAAACATATCATCTCTATCAAACAAAAAAATTCTACTTGGGTTCCTTATAATTCCTATCAGAACAATTACGAAATCACTGCATGTCAAACATCATAAAACAGACTTCTGAAAAAGACAACATCATATTTAAATCTTAATGTAAAAACGTATATATAACCTAACCTGGTGTCGTTATCATCCAGGTGCGCCAATGATACATAATGACTCGAGTTCCCTCTCGACCCCAAACCGGAAAGCCCGCGTGCAGAATTTCCCTCATCCATCGAATTGAAGTCTGAATAGCGCCGCTGCTGGCGGCGACGATACTCCACAATAACACACACCATATGGAGAACGCATTGAAACGCATACCCCACAATCCACAACCTCAAAGGCATTGTAGGAGACTCGTTGCGGCTCAGAACCAAAACGGTAGCAGCAACAACAACAAAAGCGAAATTCCAGACGATGTCAAGGATGACAACCGGCTTCGAATACGCCCAATCACTCTGCCTCTCCTCCAATTGCTCCGCAGCTGTCTCTCGGACCAACATAGACGGCTCACGCATCGTCCTCCGACTACTCGCCTGCCTCAGAAACCTCGCCGCCTGACGCAGACTTTGCCTCTGCACAAATCGCCGACCCGAATGCGTTTCATCAAGCGACCGATTCGAATTCCCCATCAAGGGGGAGGTATCAACGATATCGTCAGACGATCCATTCGGAGACCTTGAAGATGCCATTAGAAATTCGGAAAACAATGAATCAAACCCTAAGTCCGCGAATTGACTTGCTTCATCCCGAGCAAGAAACAACGAAAGAGGGAAAATCCAATTGAGAGGTGAAGGATTATCGGAGCTCCGGGGAAAAGTAGGGGATGATGATGATACGAAGAGGCCTAGGGGGGAGGAATTGAGATTCCTTCGTCGTGGTGCGAAAGGGGAATGGCGCGACCTGTTATGGTGTCTCCGGGATCGCGGATTCTTTGTAATTATTTGTCTTTTCTCCCCACCTGTGGGACACGCCCGATTGGATCGAAACCACGTGTCGTTTTCTCTGTTCATAAACTGAAAATTACTGGTGGGGGGAACTTGTTCATTTATCACACGACGTGTCGTCATCATGTTTTTTTTTTCTTTTTAGATTCACCTCAAAATCTTTATTTTTTTTTTATGCTAAATTAACCAAATTATCTTTAAATTTTTTTTTTTAAAAAAAATTACGAACGAATATCGTTAATATTATAATACTTTAGCTAAGCGGGAATTGATGCAAAAACCGAGACTTGAGATAGGGACTGAGACTAAAATAGAGATAAGAACAAAGAATATAATCTCCGTCTTCCATCTCATTTAGCTAACACAGAGAAATCTCTCTCCACTCCTTCCATCATTCTTCATTTAAATATGAATTTTATAGTCCCTTAAGTTAAATGAGCATCTCTATCTAAGACGAAAGTTAATTGGCTTTTTATTGTTGAACGATGGACTCTCTCCTCTTCAAACACTGCCCTTTAGTCTTAAATAAAATATATTTTTAAAAACATTTATATAGGGAAAATAAATAAATCCGTTGAATTCCAATAAAAATGTCTTAAAAACTAATAAATAAAATTTTATTATACTATAATTATATAATATAAACATCTCATCGTTAATGTGATACACGAAAAAAGAACTTTAGCATAAAATAAATATGTATTTACGAATTTTATAAAAATAACGTCAACACGTAACTTAATTGATTTAGATATTATATATTAAATTTATATATTTATATTTCGAAGATTTATTTATTTATTTTTTATCATTATTATTATTATTATTATTATACGTTAATACCAATAATATTATAAAGGGGAGATGAAAAAGACTAATAGAGGTATTTTTATGACTCGAGAATTCAACTAATCTTGACTACTTTATTCAAACTATAAAAATTAAGTTCGATTAGATTTTTTTTTTCTAGTTTGGATTGAGTTTTTTTTTATTGGGTTATTCCGACCAACTCAAAAATTGAGTTACAATCATATTTTTAAGATTATTATGAATATTAAGAATATTTGACTTTTGTTGTCAATGTCAGTGATGTATTATAATTGTGAATGTCTGATATTTAAATTTTATGAGATTTTAGTTATTAATGTAATACAGATGAGTAGAATTCTTTTTTTAAGCATAACCCACGGCTGAACCCAACTTAATCTGGACTGTGAATTTTATTGGGGTTGCTCGGTTTACCAACCCAACAACCCGATTTAGAATTCAATAAAAAAAATTAATAAAATTTGGATCGAGATAGAGACTTGAAACGATATATCAATATTCAAGTGAGATATCAAGTGACTCTCACATGGTTACGTGTCCCCGTTTTCATTTTAACATTCTATCAAAATTTTATTCTAGTAAATTTTAAATTTAAAGTAAAAAGGGTTATTTTTTACTTTTTACTTTTTACTTTTTATAATAAAAATTAAAATTTAAAATGGGAGGGTATTCTTGGTAAAATAAAAAAAATGCAGGGTCAAAGCTGTCATTAATGATAAGAAAAAAAAAAAAAAAGGGGTTTTGCCCTTTTATATTGAAAAGAAAAAGCCAAGCCAAGCCGAGGGCGCGAAGTGGGAAGGGCCGAGTTTCTCCTTCAAATTGTTCTACCCATCCTCGAACAGCCACATTCATCTGTGCAAGGACAAAGAAAATCCATGGCGTCTTCTTCAGGAAGCAGCAGCAGCAGCTACGACATGCCATGGGTGGAGAAGTACAGGCCCAGCAAGGTCGCTGACATTGTAGGCAACGAAGAAGCAGTTTCTCGGCTCCAAGTCATTGCTCGCGACGGCAACATGCCCAATTTCATATTATCTGTACTTCTCCATCGCTTTTTCCTCCCGGAATTTTCACTGTTCAATTTACATTGCCGCCATTGATGTCGTAGTTCAGTTATGGGACATAGGGTTGCTTAATTTTTAAACTTAGTTATGTGAAGTAGGAAATCATGCAGCTTGAACATTTTTTTCATTCTTTGAACTGTTTTCATGGGCACCGGGGGATTTGGGAACTAATAAGGCTCGAATTTTATCCTGTTTTTTATTATTTTTGGGGGGTTTTAGTGTACTGCAGTGAAATATACTAAAAAATTCATTCACAATTGGTAGGGGGCAAGTGAAATTCAAAAGGTTCTAATCATGTGGGATGAGGTTTTTCCTTTTGTCTTGCTATTGGTGATACTCTGTTGCTATATATTTGTTTTCTAGGGTCCGCCTGGAACTGGGAAGACAACCAGTATTCTGGCTCTTGCTCACGAGCTTTTGGGACCAAATTACAAGGATGGTGTTCTGGAGCTTAATGCATCAGATGAAAGGTGGCACCTTCTATGCTTTTTATGCTTCAAACATTTCCAATGTTACTGGATCTGTATGTTTTTCTAACCTGTGTTCTTGTTTAGGGGAATCGACGTTGTGAGGAACAAAATCAAGATGTTTGCTCAAAAGAAAGTAACCTTGCCTCCTGGTCGACACAAAGTGGTAATATTGGACGAAGCTGACAGGTAGGTTTCAATGGACATATGCTAAGAAACATGGACACTCTCTTTTGTATAGTGTTTTTAGCATTCTTGTTTATTTTTATTTTGTCCAATTTGGAACACACATGGAACACATCTGGTCGTGTAGGGGACACGTCGTTGTACAAAAATTGATCAAGAATTTAGAAAGAAAAAATGTTTAATCCATCTCATTACTTCATGTCCTTTGCTCAAACCATTACTTACCTTATTATAATCAGCCCTAAAATTTCATGAAGAAATTGTGGGGGGAGGGACACACTACTCACTGTTTCAAGCACATTCATTTTTTTTTTTTTTTTTTTTT
>NW_019268551.1:2070529-2077078 GCF_002738365.1 Cucurbita moschata | reverse complement strand
TTTTTTTTTTTTTTTTTTTTGTTAAATTCACGTATCTTGTCTATTTTGAAGTGTCAAATATGTTTGTAGTCTCATTTGAACTGAAAAAGATGTCTGTCTGTCTACCCCTACAAAAGAAGAAGAAAATGAAAGAGGAAATAGAAACCACAGTAACAAAGCTGCTGAGCTCCGGAACCTTTGAACATGCACATCTTCTATAAAAAAAAAAATATATATTCCCAATGTGTCCATGTTGTACATTTGTATAAATTAACAAATTGACATGTCGGTGTCCGTGTCATAATCATGTTTCATGTCTGTGTTCGTACTTGTTTCTTAGGGTATATGACACATCTCATAGTCATAGGTTATATGATCTAACCATATCTAAAAGATTGTTTTCTGCGTGCAAGTTCCACTTTCGTGTCACTATTTGGTCCTAAATGGAACCAAGAAGTTCTTTCTCGGGAGATTTTCTTTGTTTCCTCCTCCCCTTCCTTTTCGCATTTGTATCCCTCACCTAATTTTATTTTCTTTTGCTTTGCTGTTCATTTTCTGACTTTGGGTTCCATTATTTATTTATTACTTTTGGGGATGGTTATGATTATGGAAATAATCCAGCATGACAACTGGAGCACAACAAGCTTTGAGGCGTACAATGGAAATATATTCGAACACAACACGTTTTGCACTTGCATGTAATACCTCCTCAAAAATTATCGAGCCTATTCAGAGTAGATGTGCAATTGTCCGATTTTCAAGATTAACAGATCAAGAGATTCTTGGGCGCCTTATGGTGGTACTTCAAGCAGAAAAGGTATCAATTATTTGTGATAATGATTAGAGATGCATTCCAGACTACATTTCTGTTGTTATAAATACAATCACTCTGCTAAATTTAATTGTTCTTATAAACTTAATGCCGCTTGATTATCTTCTGAAGAAAGTATCACTTTATTGAAAGGCTGAAAGCATCACTATGTTTAGATCTCATGCCATTGTTTTATTATGCATTGTCTCATTGTTCTTTTGTGCAATTTTTTTATGGAAATGGCTAGCTTGTTTAGTAATCATTGGTCATATTTTTAAGCTGTATTGTTCAAAAGGATAAAGAGCCTTGTTCCTCTCAAAACTACTTGTGTAGGCCTGAATTTCTCATAGATATGTGTCTTAAAATTGCACCTAAACAAAGTAAAATGTTAATATTGCTGATTGTTCATGTTAGAAACTTGTGGAAGGGAAGGTTCGGCACTTGTCATGTTGCCTTCTTTTCAGTACTCTCTCACTTTTTGTAGCGTTCCCTTCGTGTATCTCCTATATGCATATATATTAGGGCTATAAGTTAGTCAATTGGTGTTGATTTCATTAAATGGAAACCGATAGGTTTATGGGGTGCAAGCAACCAACTAATCCTAGTTTGTTAGTTTTCCTTTTTTTAAAAAAATAAAATAAAAATAAATAAATAATTAAAAAATCATCATTATTATTTTAATAATCAATGAACATAATATTAAAAATCATTTTTTTTTAGAAAGATATTCGTTTTTTTTCTTTCGGGAGCCCATTAGATATTTACCTAAACCAGTAGGTAGGTCCTTGAGTAGATCTCACGTTAGCCCCAAGACGAGTAAATGCTTGAGCTATTTTTTAGGTTTCTTAGTATATGTTATAACTTTTGAAGGATTTAACTCCAAGATTTTGTATTATATCTTATTTTATTTTAGGCTATGAGAATACAATTTTCCGTTCTCTCAAACTCTTCGGTGGGTGGTAGGCATCCATCAATAGGCTAGCTATCAAAGGGGTAGACACAAGTTTTGAAGGGATTATATTTCTTTCAACTACTAAATTAAGCTCTTGGGTCTCCTTGGTTGGATGTGAGCTTAGCTAACTTCCGACCTACCATCATGGTCTCCCTTTTGGGGGTAATTTGTGGAGTATGATCTTATGGAGCCCTGTTTTAGACTAGGTTCATAAAATGTTTCTCCTTGGAAACATGCTTTTTTCTCAAGGTGGGTCGGCTCACCCTTATCCAGTCTGTGCTGAGTGTTATCTCCAATTACTTCTTATCCCTTTTTCAAGATCTCGGTCCAATCTAAAGTGTTTGACTAGCTTAATCTGGAAGCATAAAAGCCCAAAGAAAATCCCAGTTTTCTTTCGTCCTTGGCCTTTTGAAGCCTAAATACTGATGATAGGCTGCAAAGGAAGTTCAAAGACTGGTCTCTTCTTCCTTCTAGATGCAGATTATGTTGGCAACTTATATTGCACTGATCTATCAAGGCACATTGAGATATTCTAGCGGGTCTTCTGGGGATTTCGTTTAGTATGCCAATTAGAATTGATGATTGGCACTTGGAGGGTTTGAATGCTTGGAATCTGAAAGGTAAAGCTTTGGTGATAGGCAGTTGCGTCTTTAGGGCTCTTTTGTGGCTTTTGTCGAAGGAAAGAAATGCGTGTTCGTTTGAATATAAGTCCTTACATTTTGATTCTTTTTGTAACTTTATATACAAAACACGGGCTCTTGGTGAATTGCTTTACACAAAAAGTTGTTTTGTAATTATAGTATGTTGGTGATTATCAACGATCGGCAGGCTCTTTTAAAGTAGTTGGTGAGGGGAGGGGTTCTCTCAACCCCAGCCCTTAGTGTGTTCTTTCTTTTTCAATGAGTATATCCCCTTTGAGGTTTCTTATCCCAAAAATAATAATAAAAAAGAAACATTATTATTGTTATTGTTATGAAAAAATTTCTAGATGCTCTCGGTTATTTACTCATTAGTCCAAAACTTACTCGAAAGTACTGAAAAGTTGCACTCTTAAAAATTGGATTTGTTGTTCCTTTAATAGGCTTGAAAATTAAGAACAAGAGAATCAAGAAACTTGTAGGGTCGTGTTCAAGATATCAGCAAGCTATCGAGGGAGTCAGATGTCTGGAGCAAAAGAAAAACCGGGCATGTATATTGAGACATTTCGAAAGCACCCCTTTATCTTGAGCATTAGCATGGTTCAACCCAAATGAAGACAAGGATGTATTAAATTGGATCGTCTTTCCCTTGAGCCTAAATCGATCTGCCCTTTCATGGCTAAATTGGCTGAATGAGTTATCTTAATCCATAAGAGGTTTCACTCAGCTATACTGGGCTTACACCTAAAAATTTGCAAGTATGACCAAGGAGACATTCAACATGTTTAATTTCCTCCAAGAAGAAAATGGAAGCTTGAGAATGAAACGCTAAAACAAAGCAATTCATGTAACAGACCAAGCCCATTGCGAGTAGATATTGTCCTGTTTGGGCTTTCTCCTCAAGATTTTAAAACGCGTCTACTAGAGAGAGGTTTCCACACTTATAAGGAATGTTTTGTTTCCCTTTCCAACTGATGTGGGATCTCACAATCCACCCCCTTAGGGGTAAGCGTCTTTGCTGGCACATTGCCCGGTGTCTAGCTTTGATACCATTTGTAACAATTCAAGTCCACCTCTAGCAGAAATTGTTCTCTTTGGGCTTTCCCTTCTGAGTTTCCCCTCAAGATTTTAAAACGCGTCCACTAGAGAGAGGTTTCTACACCTTATAAGGAAATACTTTGTTCTCCTCTCCAACCGATGTGTGATCTCACAATTCATGAGGTGGTCAACGACCATGTAATAACTGCTAACTTGTGTCTTAAAGTGCAGCTTTTTTCCAAGTATGGTTCTCTTCCACTCCTTGCTTAGTTCCCTACCAACACGGAGAAACTATATGTTTCTGGCCTTGGAGCAAGAAAATCAAGCCTTTATTAGATCAGCCTGAAAGCGTGGGACAAAACAGCAGCCTAGTAAAGGCAGTGGTTTAGACAAACCATATAGAAAATGAAATATAGGAGCCACCAAAAATGACAAACACCATCTGATGCACTCACCTCAGCTTTTTATATGCTAACCTTCATTGTCTAGCAAAAGGTTAAAGAGTACCTTAGTCGGCCAATATCGTGAGATGCGAACCATTCTTGCAAAACAGGGTCCTACTACAAATATCATAGAGGCATGGATATAAAACAAACGATTGCCGTGTTTTGAAGCGAGAAGGGTTTGGGGCATCAATGTTACGTGTTATGCTAAATGACTCATGAACACTTCGATGTGCTATGGAGCTGTCAGTTTGCTATGAAAATTTAGAATAAATTCTTGGCTCGTTACACGTTAGCTTGGTCGGCTCCTAGTAGAGGCTTAGATTATGGTTCACTTCAACGTCTCCCTTTGTGTGTTCACCACATATTATTTTGTTTAATTTGCATTTGTCTTTTATCCGTAACAATAGCTCGAGCTTTTTTTAAAATTGTTTCGTTTTGATTTGTGGACTCCCATGTTTGGTAATATGTTCAAGTAGTTTAGAAATGATAATTGTTTGAAAATATGAAGGTACCCTATGTTCCAGAAGGTCTTGAAGCAATCATTTTCACCGCTGATGGTGATATGAGGCAAGCGCTGAATAATTTGCAAGCAACATATAGTGGATTCCGCTTTGTAAACCAGGACAATGTTTTCAAGGTTCCTATCACATGTTTTTATCTTTCCTTATCTTAGACTCAGAAAACTTCATCTTATGACATGCTTGTTGATTCACTAGGTTTGCGATCAACCGCATCCGCTGCATGTTAAGAACATGGTGCGTAACGTGCTTGAAGGTAAATTTGACGATGCTTGTGCAGCTCTGAAGCAACTCCACGACATGGGCTATTCTCCCACTGACATAATAACCACTCTTTTCCGTATTATTAAGAACTATGATATGGCTGAGTATCTGAAACTGGAATTCATGAAGGTATGCTAAAACCTGAGCTATCGTTTGACCATACCAGATTAGCTAGTACTCACTCTTTTGATGAATTGCAGGAAACTGGGTTTGCTCATATGAGAATTTGTGATGGAGTTGGGTCTTATCTGCAGCTATGCGGTCTTTTGGCCAAGCTTTCCATTGTTCGTGAGACTGCGAAAGCGCCATGAATGGTCGAAATGTTGAGGCTGCTTAAAATTCGGCTCGAAGGGGAGGTAGTATGAATTTAAACACTTGTTCCTTAGGATATTAGCTCTTGTTTTTGTATGATATAGTTAGACTAAGCACAAAATTTGGTGTGTTAGGATCATTTTGCTAAGGTTTTAGGCCAATGGCATTGTTGTCGACATTTCTCTCTCCCCTGCCCCCATTGAAGTAGGTACAAGCAAGCCCTTGACTGTGTCCATGATTCTCATTAGTTAAAATCTTTTTGTTTTCAAATGACGTAATCTGATGTTACGACCCAAGTATTTATCAATATCTCGGTACTTTGAGGCAAAGAAGCACGAATACAAACAAAGATATGGTGTGTAACGGTCCAAGTCCATTGCTAGTTGATATTGTCTTAATTGGGTTTTTCCCTTTCGGGCTTCCCCTTAAGACTTTTAAAACGTGTCTACTAGGAAAAAGTTTTCACGCCTTTATGAAGAATGTCCTCTTTGGGCTTTCCATTTCGGGCTTCACCTCAAGGTTATTAAAACGCGTTGGTTGGGGAGAAGGTTCCAAACCCTTATAAAGAATGTCCTTTTTGGGTTTTCCCTCACGAGCTTCCTCTCAAGGTTATTATTAAAACGCATCTGCTAGAAAGAAGTTTCTACACCCTTATAAATAATGTTCTTTTTGGGCTTTCCCTCACGAGCTTCCTCTCAAGGTTATTAAAACGCATTTGTCAGACAAAAGTTTCCACATTCTTATAAAGAATGTCCTTTTTGGGCTTTCTCTTACGAGTTTTCCCTCAATGTTATTAAAACATGTCTGCGAGATAGAGGTTTCCACACTCTTATAAATAGTGTCCTTTTTGGGCTTTCTCTTATGAGTTTCCTCTCGAGGTTTTTAAAACGCGTATGCTAGGGAAAAATTTCTACACCCTTATAAAGAATACTTCGTTCTCCTCTCCAACCGATGTCGGATGTCACATAATGATATGTTATATTTTATAGTCACGTACATGATGTCTTGTTCATCAGTTTCGTACAAAAACAAATTTAAAGTCAATAACCGTGCTTCGAAAAGTTACAATTTGTCAATTCGTTGCTTTGAAAACGGCTCAAAGAGTTGGATTCATATTCAAGTTCTATGGTTAGTGAATGTCCGATATATGTTCGACATGGACATGTTATCGAAACTGAAGCGTCAATGTCCAGTGACTTTGGAGGTCTATTTTGCAAAACTTTATGGTTACAACAGGGGAATGCCCATATCTACGCCAACAGTGCCTGACAAAGGAAGCTTGTGCAGGGTCCATGTGTTACCAATACTTTATTGGTGGCTTGGAACCAATCGTCTGCCAGTTGGAAACATATCTGAGTAACTTCAAAGCCAACTATTACAATCCAACCACCTTGAGTTGCCAATAAAATAAATTCCATCACGAAGAATTCCAAATTTGTCATTTACGATTAACCCAATTGTACGATTCAACTACTTTAATAATCCAGGTGATGTAGAGCGATGTGTGAATCACACCTACAAGATCGGTGATGTACTGAAGAACCGTTCCATGGAGGATTTTCAATTCATAGAATGGGGTGGGGGGGGGGGG
>NW_019268551.1:2057066-2069852 GCF_002738365.1 Cucurbita moschata | reverse complement strand
GGGGGGGGGGGGGGGGGGGGGGGGCATGCATTGCTCGTTGATCAATCAAATGATCGGTCGAATCACTAGTTAAATCAGTCCAACGAGGTAGATAGAATGATATAAACTTCTAATTTGTGGGTCGATAACTGTTTTAACCAGTTGAATTATCCAATTATCTTCACCACTAAGTATATCGACAGTCTCAAAACGTGTAGATATATCAGTCATTAACACGTTCTTAAAAAAATTCTATATTTAACACATTTTTTTAAGGAAAAAATGCATTATTTAGAAATATTTTTATAAAGATACAAATACTTCAGAAATGTATGCTACCCATTAAAATTTCAACCTATCATAATAATAATACAAATTTTTTTTTTCCTTTTGAATAATAATTAACGATTAAATTATAAGTTTAATTGGTATAAAGTATTTAATGCCCTGAAATTTTAAAAAGTATATAATATGTACGATAATACGAAAATTATGCAGGTTTGACTAAAATTTATTTATAAATAAATGACTAATCTATAGACATGAATAAATATATTATTGGAAAAATAATAATTATCTCCCACATGTAACAATATCAAGACTTCATAAGTCAAAGCTTGGGATTAACATCAAAGTCAAAGAAAAAAACATTTAATTTCTTTTATAAAGATTTTGTTATTTACCTTATTAAATTTTTCTTTATTTAATAATTGACTTACGAAAGAAACCTTTTTACAACCCTAGAAAAATAAATTATAAAAAAAGAACTCCATAAGTAAGATATTATATTTTCTAAAAAATAAACAAATAAATAAAGAAATGAAAAAGGGAAAAAAAGTACTTTGAGACTTTATATAATTTTCAAGCTTTTAAAATTACTAATAAATTACAAAAATAAATAAAAATTTAAACTATTATTAAATAATTAAAAAAAAAATTAAAATTGTAATTAATAAGATTTTGTCCACTACAACCTCTTTCCAAACCCATCATAACAAAAACCACTCCCTAATATATATATATATATATATATATATATAGATATTAATTATTATTATTATTTTATAAAATTTGGTATTGAATGATTTTTCTTATCCAAATTATAGGTGAGAAAAAATGAGCTAATCCACCACTTATTTCAACCATCCCCACTTGTAAGCTTTGGATGATTTTTTTTTTTAAATAGTGATTTAATTTTTTTTTTTAGAAAAAAAAAACTATAATCTAATCAGTTAAAAAAAATTAATCATTTTAAAATAGAAAGATAAATTGTGATGTCCAGAGGAGAACAAACTACCATTTACAAGGGAGTAGAAACCTTCCCCTAGCATAGGCGTTTTAAAGCCCAAAGAGGACAATATCTACTAGCGGTGGATCTGTGGCGTTACAAATGATATCAGAGCTAGATACACCAGAGGATGTGCCAGCTTTCTCGCTGTTTCTCAAAAAGGGTGGATTGTGATGTTCCACATTGCTTGACCACCATTTATAAGGGTGTGGAAATCTTCCAAAATACGTTTTAAAACGTTTGAAGTGGAGAAGATGAAAAGTTGAATAATTGAAGGTTGTAAATATATTGGAAATGGGAAGCACACAAGAATTGGGTTCTTTAATTTAGAACAATCATTGAAATGTAATGATTCCCCACTCCACAATTCACACACGAGCAAGCGGCATCAAGAAATGCGTTTCTTTAACCTCCATTACTCATTACTCCTTTTTCTTACCGCTTTCATTCAAACTTGGAAACCCCCCGGTTGTTGAATCCAACCTACACCCACCGCCTAACATCTAATTCACAACAAAAAAAACAATCCCAAATCCCAAATCCCAATTCATTTCATCGCTTCAATCTCTGAAACCCCCCTTTTCCGTCTCCATTTCTTCCATTCAACCAACCCATTTGGGCGAAAGTGATCGCTCATTTGGGCTTCATATAGTGATCGATTGAGAGAAAAAGAGGGATAGAGTGAAATGGGTAGCCGAGATCTGGAAAGAGGAGGGACTAAATCCAATAACAACCCACCTGGGAATTACTCAGGTTCTTATTATCAAGACGCCTCTGAGAAGCAATGGACTTCTTGGTTGGTTCCTATGTTCGTGGTGGCTAATGTTGCTATGTTCGTTGTTGTTATGTATGTTAATAACTGTCCCCACAACAATCTGGGCTCTCAGGAGTGTGTTGCCAGGTTTCTTGGACGGTTTTCTTTTGAGCCTCTTAGAGTGAATCCTCTGTTTGGTCCTTCTTCTTCCACGTGAGTTGTTTAATTTTGCCATTGGGTTTCTATGAACTCTGTTTTGTTTGCATTTGGGATTTTCTGTTTATGAACATTAATCACTGTGTTAATCTGTTGCTGTTATCATGGAAGTTTGCTTGGTTTTAAGTTAAGGTTTCTTGTGTTCTTTTAGATTCTTATGTTTCCTTGTTTGAGGTATTTTGTATGCACTTGTGTAACCTATAGCCTCATGGGTTCTAGCTCATTGCTGATCAAATGAAATGCATAGGGCGAGAGAGAGAGAGCCTTCGCTTACCTGCTTAACCGTGCATAAGGTGACTTGGTCTTACCGGGCAAATTGAGTTGTTGATGCAGAATTCTCGGCTTAGCTTTTAGTTTCACTTAGCAAAGAATAGACCAAGCCGTTCTCCCTTTTCTTTATCGGATTTTTTCTTTTACCTTGTTCAGTCGAGTTCAGGAGGGAAGGACTTAAATGTTTGGAGTAGATCTTTCAGCTTTGTGAGAAAAGGGTACCTCCATTAATGGACAAATGTATAGAATGGCTTTGTAGAACTCCATTAGAAGAGGTTTTTCCTCAGAAAAAGTTATAATCTGTGCTCTACTTTTGTGATTAGAAAAAGGTTTTCCTTGGAGAAACCTTTTAGTTGAATACTATATACTTCTCCTAGGTCTCTCCTTTAATCTCGATAACTGTTGATGAATGGTTTTGTGAGATTCCATGTCGGTTGGAGAGTAGAACGAAACATTCTTTATAAGGGTGTGGAAACCTCTCCCTAACAGACGAGTTTTAAAAACCTTGAGGGGAAGCCCGAAAGGGAAAGCCCAAAAAGGACACTATTCCTAACAGACGAGTTTTAAAAACCTTGAGGGGAAGCCCGAAAGGGAAAGCCCAAAAAGGACACTATTTGCTAGCGGTAGCTTTTAAAAACCTTGAGGGGAAGCCCGAAAGGGAAAGCCCAAAAAGGACACTATTTGCTAGCGGTAGCTTAGACCGTTACAAATGGTATCAAAGCCAGACACCGGGCGATGTGCCAACAAGAACACTGACGAGTTTTAAAATGGAAACCTCTCCCTAACAGACGAGTTTTAAAAACCTTAGACCGTTACAAATGGAAACCTCTTCCTAACAGACGAGTTTTAAAAACCTTGAGGGGAAGCCCGAAAGGGAAAGCCCAAAAAGGACACTATTCCTAACAGACGAGTTTTAAAAACCTTGAGGGGAAGCCCGAAAGGGAAAGCCCAAAAAGGACACTATTTGCTAGCGGTAGCTTTTAAAAACCTTGAGGGGAAGCCCGAAAGGGAAAGCCCAAAAAGGACACTATTTGCTAGCGGTAGCTTAGACCGTTACAAATGGTATCAAAGCCAGACACCGGGCGATGTGCCAACAAGAACACTGACGAGTTTTAAAATGGAAACCTCTCCCTAACAGACGAGTTTTAAAAACCTTAGACCGTTACAAATGGAAACCTCTTCCTAACAGACGAGTTTTAAAAACCTTGAGGGGAAGCCCGAAAGGGAAAGCCCAAAAAGGACACTATTCCTAACAGACGAGTTTTAAAAACCTTGAGGGGAAGCCCGAAAGGGAAAGCCCAAAAAGGACACTATTTGCTAGCGGTAGCTTTTAAAAACCTTGAGGGGAAGCCCGAAAGGGAAAGCCCAAAAAGGACACTATTTGCTAGCGGTAGCTTAGACCGTTACAAATGGTATCAAAGCCAGACACCGGGCGATGTGCCAACAAGAACACTGGACCTCGAAGGGGGTGGATTTGGGGGCTTCACATCAATTGGAGAGGGAACAAGTGTCAGCGAGGACGCTGGGCCCCGAAGAGGGGTGGATTGTGAGATCCCACATCGGTTAGGGAGGAGAACGAAACACCCTTTATAAGGGTGTGGAAACCTCTCCCTAGCAGACGCGTTTTAAAAACCTTGAGGGAAAAGCCCTAAAGAGGACAATATCTGCTAGCAGTAGGCTTGAGCCGTTACATCATGTTTCAACATCATGACAATTGTCGATGACGTTCTTGTGCATTTGAACTTTGTATTTGCTATTGCACACATTCAACTCTACCATTTGTGGAAGAGACACATGAATGCAAAGAATAACGTGAGACTACTCTTTAGGCATTGAGTTTTTACCACAACTGATATTATTTATTTCAGACTACAGAAACTGGGAGCCCTTGAATGGGAAAAGATAGTTCATGGGCATCAAGCATGGAGGCTCATTACTGGTATTTGGCTGCATGCTGGAGTCATTCATTTGCTTGCAAATATGTTGAGCTTGGTATTTATCGGGATCCGCCTCGAACAACAATTCGGATTCAGTACGTCAAGTTTCTTACTTTGGCCTGCATTTTACTTTAGAAATTTCATGCTCACTGGTTGTTTTTTTGACATAATCACGCAGTTCGGGTCGGGATACTCTACTTGCTTTCGGGATTAGGTGGAAGCATATTATCGTCTCTTTTCATACAAAACAACATCTCTGTTGGTGCCTCTGGTGCTTTATTTGGGCTTCTTGGTGCAATGCTATCAGAACTCTTGACTAACTGGACAATATATACCGATAAGGTTAGTAGAAGACACAAAAATGAGTAACAGTCGAAGCCTACCGCTAGCGGATATTGTCCTCTTTGGGCCTTCCCTTTCGAGTTTCCCTTCAAGGTTTTTAAAACGTGTCTGCTAGGGAGAGGTTTTCACACCCTTATAAAGAATGCTTCGTTCTCCTCTCCTACCGATGTAGAATCTTACAATTCACCTCCTTTCGGGGCTCAGCGTCCTCACTGACACTTGTTCCCCTCTTCAATCGATGTGGAATCTTAATCCACCTCTCTTCAGGGCCCAACGTCCTCGCTGGCACACCGCCTTATGTCTGGCTTTGATATCATTTGTAACAACCCAAGCCCACTGCTAGTAGATATTGTCCTCTTTGGACTTTCCCTCGAGGTTTTTAAAACACGTCTGTAGGGAGAGGTTTCCACACCCTTATAAAGAATGCTTCGTTCCCCTCTTTAACCAACGTGGGATCTCACATAGTCTTTGTTTAAATGTCGGTGGGTGCGTATCTTATTTGAACATACCATGTTATCAACAGCTAACTTATTGTTCTTGCAGGCTGCAGCTCTCATCACACTCATCGTCATCATCGCCATTAACTTGGCTGTCGGGATTCTTCCTCATGTCGATAACTTCGCCCATATTGGTGGGTTCTTGACAGGCTTTCTTCTTGGGTTTGTTTTGCTTCTCCGTCCTCAGTTCGGATGGATGGAACGTCGACATCTCCCCGCAAGTTCTCGAGCTGTATCCAAGCACAAGGCTTACCAATATATCTTATGCTTCGTGGCCCTCGCTCTTCTAATTGTCGGGTAAGTGTATCACTTCTACTGATTGATGAATGCTGATAACAGCAGAGATGAAAATAAAGCCTCATTACGATCTTGCTTCGTCGTTACAGGTTCACGATCGGGTTGCTGATGCTATTTCGAGGGGAGAACGGAAACAACCATTGCAGGTGGTGTCATTATCTAAGTTGTGTGCCAACATCAAAATGGGAATGTGGGAACTGATTAGGCTTGTTTTGATATCATGGTACATGTCTATGAATGTGTTTTTTAATGATGATGTCATGTTTCCATATGTTTTCTTAGTTGAAAGAACAGTGTATGTAGAAAAAAGGGTGACATAATTTGTGTGTTTGTGAGCTCTCTGTTGTTCATATAGTGTATCACTTCATTCTTTTTGTGCTTACATCTCTGGATCTTCAAGTTATGGAGTAAGAATGAAAACTTTAATATATATTAAAAAATTCTTACCGTCATTGTATGGATGAAAACCGTCTATGGACACCTCATAAATTGTCTCTTTACTTTTAATGTTAGTTTTGAAAGTTCACGATTATTTTTTAGATGTGGTACTAGCGCCGGGTGTTTTTGAAGGTTTTTTAAAAGTATACAGGTGTTTTCGAAGTTTTTATTTTTTTTAAGGGATTGGGGCGGGAATTCTCGGTAAGGATTGGGTTCCTTGTGAGAAAATTTGGGTTTGGTCTTTTGTCTACTCGGGAGACGTTTCCGCACCCTTATAAGTAAGGTTTCGTTCCCCTTTCCAACCAATGCAAGATTTTACAATCCAACTGATCTCGTTGGCACATTACCCAGTGTCTGGTTTTGATACCATTTGTAATTGCTCTGTAATTGCTCAAGCTCACTGCTATTTGATATTGTCTTTTTTGGGCTTTCCGCTTTAGATTTTCCCTCAACTAAGGAGATGTTTTCACACCCTTATAAAAATCATTCCCCTCTTCAACCGATATGGAATATCACAGGTTGGTTGAGTTGTAACTCTATTTTCGGGTTGGCTGAACAAAAAAGTATCAACACGTGAACCAACCCGAATTTTTAGATTTAAAAAATTCAACCCAACCCAAACCGAAAAAAGAATCTAACCCAACTCAACTTTTATGATGTGGGTTGGGTAGTTCGGGTTGATCGAGTTCTCAAATCATATAAACACCCATTTTGTAAAGAGATCCAAACACTTTACGTGTATATTTCTTTATATTAACCAGTAGTGTAACATATATTCTCTAGCATGCCTCGTCCAAACTATAATAACTCAACTGAAATGTTGTGTAGTTCAAACCACTTTGGACTAAAAGTTGCACGTTTTTCCAAAGCAGGAATATTGACCTAATTTTCATAGAGGTGCTCCAACATTTCTTTAGTTGTCTGAAATGCTTTTTTATTCTCTTATTTGCATAACGATTTCTCCGTGATCTGAACATGAAAACCATCTGGAAATTGTAAGCCCGGAACTCGAATAATGTTACCTCCTTTAATTGCTTCAAACCTGAGTGAACCGAAAACAAAACAGGTTAACTTTATCGATTATGACCATATAGTCTATAACTCTATACTTCAAAAAGTTTCACTTTATCAAGTCGGTCTATTCGTATTTGATATGTCATGCCAATTCACGAAAAGGATCGAGACTCAAAACGTGTAATGAAAATTGTTCGGGAAAACGTACTTACTTATAGCTTGTAAGTAAAGAATGAAGAAACACAGCTATTTGCAATTTAACAAATTCTGCACCAAAACAAAATCTAAGGCCACCACCAAATGCCATCAAATGTTTGGATGCCCCACCATCTGATTTCTGTCACAAAAAGGTAAAAATTTGGTATCAAATAACCATTTCATTTTTTACCGTCTTTTTTTTAACTCAACCCGTGTACGCCTCTAATACTTAGGGTCAAGTTAACGTACCTCCCACCTCCACGGGTTGAACGTAAGAGGGTCAACGTAATTTTCTGGATTCAAGTGGACGGCTGAGAGACTCGGTACAACTATCCATCCTGCTGGAATCACAAATCCTGCTCCGTACAAACCTCATTTAATCTAAACCATTTTTTTAAATAACTCAATAATTTTACATATTTTAAATATACCTCTCGACTTAAAGTTGACCGTTAGTTGACCAACGAGAAAATGACAAGACATTGAGGTAAGTTTTGTAACTTTTTTAATTAATGTGATGTGATGTGGCGTGACTTTATTAATTTCTTTTCTACAACTATTGTCATCGTCCTATACTCTTTGCCCCCGTTGTTGTCCACAACTCATTTAGAGACAAAAAGTGAATGGCACATACTCACAGGTACGGTTGAGTTAGGCTGAAAAAATCTTTTTGACCGACTCGAATTTTTAGAATGTTGACTCGAGCAACCCGAATAAAGTTCACAACCAAACCTAACTCAACCCAACTCAATCCAATCTTGGGTTGGATTAGGTTGTCGGTTTTTTTAATTATTTAAAAAATTTCTACTTATATATTATATTAATAACTAAAATATCCTAAAAATTCAAATATCAAATATTTACTAGTCACAATACATTACTGACATCGGTTACAAATGTTAAATATTTTTAATCATTTTTTAAAAGTATGATAGGACTGAATTGTAACCCTATTTTCGAGTCGGTTAAATTGACCTGACCTGAAAAAATGTCAATTAGCAAATTGAAACAAATTTTTTATTTTTAAAAAACTCAATCCAACCCAAACCGAAATTTAATCGAGCCCAACTTTTATGGTTTGAGTTGGATAGTCCAGATTAGTCAAGTTATCGGATCATATGAACATTCCTAATATAATTAAGTATGATTAATCAAATTTTAGGGACCAAAAGTACATTTTATCGAAACGTTTTTCATTTTTCTATAAGTCACATCGAATTCAGTTCATACCCTTATACTCGACATCCTTCAATGCTTCTCGAAAGATCAACGGAGCTACATTTCCGAGTCGCAGCGTTTCATTAATGAACTACAAATGGAAGACATCACTCATGTTAGATTAAGAAACAAGTGAATCAAGAGAGAATAATGATATGATGAAACTACTTGAAAAGTAAACGTCATGGATTTGTATTCAGCCCAAGTAAGTCCTGAATCTGCCTTGTCCCTGTTCTTCAAGATGCCCTCATGCTCAACCTAACAACGTTTGAAGGTATCAAAAAGTTATTCATTTGTATGTCGATTCGTCAAATTGAGCTCTAAAGTTGATACCGTTAGCTCGGTCAAGACACGAGGATGGTCGACGAGAAATTTGATGGCTAAAGTTAGAGCAAGTGAAGTGGTTTCAAAGCTTGCAAAAAGGAGAAAGAACATCAAGTCCAAAGCCATTTCTTGAGTGAGAAGAGTTCCATGTTTTTCAAGTTCTTCAAGAACATAATCAAAAAAATCATTATGTTGTTTCCTAGGATTTGCCTGTCGTTCTTGTAGCATGTTTTTTAGCATCTTCATTGTTCTTTTCCTACCCTGTCGAAGAATAACAAAACGATACTCCGTTAGGGCTATGGTTGTTTTTGTCGAGTGATTCGTGAGCATTTTTCTTGAGAAAAAAGTAAGAGAAATCATCATCAAACGACTGTGAAGTCTTGTATTTTCTTATTGACAATTTTAGTATAACATGCGTGAGCTGGTTAAGTCGGTGGCTCGAACTAGGAGAACATGGTTCATAACTCAACTTTCTATTTTTTTGGTTGGTTCATGGAGTTTCCGTTTTTTTTTTTATTATTTAATTAATTAAACTAATTCACGGTATATATAAAATTCAAATGTCAAATATTCAGAAGCTAAAACCGTTAAATATTCTTAATTTTCATAATAATCTTAAAACTAAGGTTAGATTGGATTGTGAATCCTATTTGTGAGTCTGTTGGGTTGACCCGATTAAAAAAGTTCTAACCCACAAACCATGAGATTCCACAATGTCGGGGAGGAGGACAAAACACCGTTTATAAGGATGTAGAAACCTTTACCGGGAGAGTAGACGCGTTTTAAAAACTTTGAGGGGAAGCCCGAAAGAGAAAATCTAAGGAGGACAATATCTCGTTATAAAACAACCTATTTTTTGTTTTCAAAAATTCAACTCAACCGAGCTTTTATAGTTTGAGTTGGATAATCCGAGTCATTTAGGTCATTTGGCATATGAACACCCTTAATATAAATTAATTTCACCCGAAAGTAAAAAATGTGTTCCCAAGCATTTATAGAATCGACCCGATCTGATGTTTTACCATTCTAAAATAACTCTAAAAAATAGCCCCGAAGTATAATTGAGTTACCTGTCTGCACTTGTGATGAGCGGTTCCGGGAAAATTAAGAGGCAAGGAAATCAAACCCTTAATGAAGACATCAAAATTCTCTCTCAAGTTCTCGGATGAACTTTCTCGATCATAACTAATCAACTTCTTTGAAGTAAAATCAAATATCATCTGCAATATCGAATAAATCATTAAACTTATAGAATGTCACATACAAAATATTTGATATATTTTTATAAAAATTAAAAATTTTATATCTAATAAGTCGATCTTTGTACAGTGAACTTACCGTTGCAGTCTCATCCTTCAAGTCGATCATGTTACGAGTCGACCACCGTCTCAGCCTTGTCTTTGTTGAAGCCTCGACCTCACGAACCATCTTTTTCATACTTTCAATACCATAAAGATTAATGATCATGTTCTTTAGAGATTTAAAATTTTGGCCATGCATTGAAAGGATGTTTTGTCTTCCAAATATCTTCGTTAGGCGATCGGGATACCAACTTCGAAACAAATTACCCTCTTCTTGAAAGATTAAGTGATTTAGGTTGGTATCGGTTGAGACAATCGCACGTCGTCCCATCAAATTTGTTCGAAAAATTGGTCCATACCTAAAAAGAAAGAATAATTTGTGGGTTTAGTCTCTTTTTTATCAAACGATTTTTTAGGAGTCTCGGGAATCAAAGTTTTAACTTTAAATAAGCTACTAATGTTTTATCTATTAGGTTACGCTCCGATTAGCACATAACAAGAAATATGTGAGGTGAGAGATTCGAACTTCTAGCTCTTGATCGATGATATTTGTAACGTCTCGTGTCTAATTTTCAGATCAAAATTCAAAATCTGGATCTAGCACCTGATGGCCCCAACATTCCCCTACAACATGGTTAAGTTATGTACTTATTGCTTCTAAGAGCGAAAACTATCCCCTAGACCAACACAGGTACTTTTGACACAAGTTTTATCTTCACTCTATAATTATCATAACAGCTTATCTAATGCCATAAACATGCATATTCAGGCTCCAATACTAGCATATCCTAACAATCCCTACAAGTACGGCTCACGAAATATTATAATGGCTACTTAAAGATTCATCATCGGGAAAAATGCTCTATAATGACTAAAATGCCCTTCAAAGTTGACTTTGACTTTTTTTTTCTCGGGTTTCTAGACATATTTTAAGCATTTTTCTCTTCTACTATTGAAATTTAGGTTCAAAGACCCTTAATAAAATCCTTCGATTAGTAAATAAATAAATAAAAAAGGAGTAGAACTCGTACTGGTCGAACTCGAGTAGTACAATATTAACCTGAACAAGCTAGTCATGCTCGGGTTAGCATATTAAACCATTACTTTTATTTTTACGATATATATAACCTAAACAAGCTAGTCATGCTCAAATCAGCTTATTAAGCCGTTAAACTTTCATTTTTACGATATATATATATATATCGATACCGTAAAATAAAGAAAAGCATAGATTTTGAAATACCTAACCATTCTTGTTTCGATGAAAGGAGCAATATCAAAAGAAGAATGTGGGGTAAGGAAGTCCAAATTTTCACCAAGTAATGGAAAACCCATTGAACCTTTAGGAAGCTTTTCATAATGTTTGAGCCTTCTCCAACTATGAACCCATTTTGTAAACACTAAAACAACAACACTTGCTATCAAAACAACCCACATTTTGCTTACCTTCAACAACATAACGTACCATTTGTTTCTTAAATAGGCTTGGAAGGATGTGAGGCCTTTATAGCTAGTGGTACTCATAATTTAATGCTACAAACTATCTCACCTTCTCCAATAAATTTCGTAGATAGAGGTTTTGACGTTTAGACGTAGGAGAAGTGCATAAATAAGCTGAAATCGTACCCAAATCAAAATAGGCAAGTATGGCTGGAAAACTTGAATGGTTTTTTTAAATATTGAAAACTACACGGTAATATTACCTATATAGAAAAAATTAATTGGGATCTCCGTTCCAATTTCCACTCAAATAAATAAATAAACGTGGAAAACTTCTCCATTCCCGTCCCAACTTCGGTAAACATTTCTACTCTAGAGTTAAATATATTTCATTTAGAACAATTTTATGTTAAATTTTTTTTAAGAAATATGTGAGTAAAGTCGTTGGAATTTATTAATCATTTATTATTTAAATTTAATAACACTTTTATTAAAATGTTCCCTAGTCTTAAAATTTATTAAAATCTTGTACGTGTCAACCTCCTTTTATGGAGATATAAATTACTCTTTTAATTTCAACCGGTATCTTATACCTAACAAGTAATATTTATGGGACCTTACCATTAGAAGAAAATTAAATTTTAGTCGGTATAATTTTAATAGTTCAATGTTACAATAACGAATCATTGGTTTAACTGAATAACTATATTTATAATTCGATAAAACTTTGTAAATAATCTTATAATCGAAACTATTTTATAATGATTTTATCATAAGAACTAATTCTAATAACTCTTTCAGAAGTGAAAATGTTTGCTCAATCCACCACACCTAAATGGTGTGAAAGTTGTCTTATTTATAATCAAATAAATTACAAGAATATAGAAAGAGTAATAAATGGAAATAACAATAAATAGAAAGATACAGACAAATATCTAGGTTACAAATATGATATATATGGTAAACTATATAGTTACAAATCTAAACTTTTATGTGTGATTATTAAGATATGATATTTAGAGAATATATTTTAATGATTAGTTACGGTCTATATCTTAGATATTCGTTTAATATTTTTTCTTTATTTTTGGTAGTAGTATATATTTTATCTTATTTATTAGTTATATATTTGTAGGATTTTTTTTATCAAAATTGTGTTTGATTTACCAGGGAATAAGTTTATATGTAACTTAGGTTGTTTAGTTACTAATTTAAATAAGCAAATAACATATTTTTTAAATTGTTTCTTAAAAAAAAAAAAAAAAAAAAAAAA
>NW_019268551.1:2047069-2055961 GCF_002738365.1 Cucurbita moschata | reverse complement strand
TTTTTAAATTTTTTTAAAAAAAAAAAAAAAAAAAAAAAAACTAAGCCATTTATAATTTTTATCTAATATTTTTAATAGTTAAATCATAATTAAAATATTAAAGTTATTTTGACACAAAAATAAATCAAAATTATTGCATATTCAAGTTAAATGTTTAGGGAAGTCAACATTAATAATAGTGTTCTATAATAGTAATTATCTTATTTTATAAGAAAAGAAAATATTTAAATCTCAATTTGTTGAAGAACATAAGTGAAAGAAAGAAAAAAAAATGTGCACACATGCTTCAACCATGGTTTGCGCCATATGCTTCACAGATTTCGTAGCTCTCGACAATAACCTCATGGGCGAATGCTGCCTCTTCAGGACATAAATTAGATTCCCTTTCTCATCTCGTGTCCAATCAGCTTGATTATCTCAGTATAATCTCTATTCCACTTCGAATGCTCGATTTCTACAAAATAAACAAATAAGTACGTAAAATTTTCCCAAGCAAGCATCAAAACTGTTCGTTGCTATTAGTTTCCAAGGTTCATTCATTTCAAGTATCATTAGAGCACTTTATGCTACCAATCAAATATTCAGGCGATCATGAATCTACTTTTTCGAATTAAAAAAAGTACGATCATAAACAACGATATGAAATGAAAGATCACACTATGAGATCCCACATCGGTTGGAGAGGAGAACAAAGCATTCTTTTTATAAGAGTGTGAAAATCTCTCCCTAGCCGACACGTTTTAAAAATTTGGAGGGAAAGCCCAAAGATGACAATATTTGCTAGTGGTGGGCTTGAACCGTTACAGATGATCAGTCAGGCACTAACTAATCCTAACTAAACATATCTATCTACAGAGGGATAAGTTCTAATTTCTAGAGATAGTATGAGATAAATAAATGAAAACTTGGCTACATAGTTCCCAACAGCAGGTAAATAAAAGTTATGATATCTCTCATTCAGCTTTCTGAAAGATGAAGTAAATGTAAACCAAGAAAGATTAAAAAGAAGAGTACATTGAAGTGGAGCAAGAACAAAATAAAGAACAAACTTCACAAGGGGGTAAAAGTAAATGCCCATTTTATGATCTTGAACCAGTTTACCCAAATAGAGTTTTTAAACCCTTTTATCCACTAGAACTAAATTGTTATTAGAACCCAAAATCTTTATAATCCACCAACTACCCAAATAGTAAGAATGGGAGAGTAAAAGAATGTCATATATATATATATGATGGAACAAACAGTCCAAGTAATAGGCAAGCGAAGCAAGCAAGGTAAATAAAGTGACTGATAGTAAAAATGAGACATGATGCTTACCTAAGATATCTCAGAAATCTGGGTTCTGCACTTATTCATGAGAAAAACCAATAAGAACAATTGGATAAGTCAATTATGGAATTTTCATTCTTTCGATCCGAGAACGTCAAGACGGAGATAAATCCGAGGGAATCCCATACCCAAGCTTGCACATATAACACGACACTTGGTCAACCTTGTACCTGCAACCACTTAATGAGTAGGCTTTATACAATATCCAAAATGTTTTTTTCGTCCAATCCAAGTTGATATTTTTCATTTCGTCGAGTACAGACTCCATTTCTTCGAAACGCTTTTCTGATGCAAACATAACCATTTTACAATGATATAAAGACCGACAGATTCTCCAACCTGAACATTCAGCACGACTTACAAAGTTCGTTAGCTTGTCCACTGCGTTACACCGAAAATAACTGGCACTAATGGAGCGCATCACATGGAGAGTATTTACTGATGTACCATGCTCAAATGCCTCATTTAT
Source organism: Cucurbita moschata (assembly GCF_002738365.1). Classification (NCBI taxonomy): domain Eukaryota; kingdom Viridiplantae; phylum Streptophyta; class Magnoliopsida; order Cucurbitales; family Cucurbitaceae; genus Cucurbita; species Cucurbita moschata. The sequence goes on along the minus strand of NW_019268551.1, from coordinate 2,054,163 downwards.
CGAATTCTCCATTCTCTCTAACCAATCTTCTTGAGCATAGACTTTTATCAATAAGACATTCAACCATGGTCGATATTCTTCTTTCGGAATAAGCTTCAACAAAGCCTCTATCTTTGTCACTTTATCTGCTATAGTACTCCTACAGTATGCACATATCATAGTTCTAATAAGAGGGAAATTCTTGTCATCGACATGATCCTTTGACAACTCGTGCATCTCTTCCATCTTTTCAAGATTGTCAGAATGAGCATATCCACGAAGCATTAACAACAAAGTTTCAGTGTTTGGCTTTACCGAACTCGCCTTCATCTTCAAAAATGTTTGCTCCATTTTATCCCACATCCATGCAGTAACATACCCAGCTATTAGATGGTTGTACGTGCTCACGTTAGGGGAGAGATCCAAATCATGTATTTCTCGCAAGGTAGCCTCCATGTGATCAACTAACATCAACCGACCAAATACCGATAGTAGGATGTTATATGTTACAATGGTAGGAACACAATTTGCATCCCTTTTAAGATCCCGAAACAACGAGTGGCATTTGTCAGCCAAGCCATTATACATGTAAGCACCCATCAATGCATTATAAATAGAGGTTGTCTTGACCCTTTTATTAGAAGCCTCAGTGAACAACTCAACAGCAAGGTCAACGTTTTTTGATCGACCCGCAAGAGTAATACTCTTAGCATATTCCTCAGCAGTCAAAGGAAAGGAACCTTCCTGCCTTCTTCTCCAATTAAACACCTAAGTGCAAAAGAATAAGCTGATCATAAATTTAGTATCGTCAAATTATTTATCAAGGACGTGTACATGATTATCTCTGATAGGCCTTGTATTTTTCAACTTTATGTCAACATTATATAATATTAAGCCTCCAAAATAACAATTCTACTTCAATGAAATTTCAACATTTCTAACGATTTAATACAAACTACAATTATGTAAGCAATTCCCACATAAACATATAATTAAGAAACTCATATGAAGCAATTTTCTTAGAGTATGGAGAATTAAACTCACCTCCAATGCCAAGTGAGGCTGTGAACCCAATTGCTTTAGCAACTCGACAAAAGCAGAACTGTCAGCATGTCTCCGTAAGAGGAAGCCTTCATTGTCTTCCAATACTTTCACAATCTTATCAGAATCCTCGGCGTTCTGAATCAGTTCATGCATCACCTCCGTGACCTTCCTTTGCATAATACTTCTCACCAAGAGGTCTTGGTCAGAAGGCTTGTTGGAAAATAATTCAATAATATTAGGAAGCAGCGAAAACGAAGAGATTGAGGGCACAGGCGACGAGGAAGAGCAGGATTGAGTATGGAGGCCATGAGGAAAGATGAAATGATTTGAATTGTTTGCGAGTGAGAAGGAAAATGGAGCAAAAATGTTGCGATTTACTAAGAACCTATGACGAACAGAGAACTTCCATAGTTGCTTCATCGTTAGATTGATTCGTCAGAGAATGAATTTGCAGTAATCCAGGCTGAGGCCCACTCTAAGTAACACAATTTTTAGTGAGAATCAACGAGGAAACTGTTCTATTAACCTAACCATACAGAAAATATAAGCTTAAGATTTAAGGTTAAATCATACTTTCATCCAGCATCCAAACGCGCGCCGACGGTCTATTCGGTGGCTGCCGAAGGGGACCGCCGCTCGCGGGCTGCGAAGACGTCGGAACACGCTGCTGGAACCGCCGGAACGAGTCAGTCAAAGATCAGATTCGAGTAGCGGCACCCCGTCGTTGTGCTTCGCCGTCTGAACAAGCAAGGAGCCGTTCGTGGTCTGCGCGAGTGTGCGTTGCAATTCGCGAGCCGCTGAGCGCCAATCGGTGAAGCTACGGCGAAGATCGACAGTGACTCGCCGCCTTCTCAATGTTCTCTGGTCGGAGTCCGCCGCCGGTAGGTGGAGATGTCGGAAAACGCCTCTCAGGCGGCTGAGGCATGAGGAATAGGGGGGAAGGTGAGGAAGATTTAGGTTTTCTTCCCATTTTTTCTTTTATTATTATTTTTTTTTAACCTCTTGATGACCTCATAAATCAAAGTCCTCTGTTTTTGTTTTTGTTTTTGTTTTTTTTTTTTATTTTATCCTTAGTTATGATTTTCTTATTTATATATAAATATTTGATTTCTCATACAATTTAAAAAATAAAAATAATTTTTTAAATTATCAAAATATAATTTAAATGTTAACAACACTCATAACAGCAAAATAGGAAAATGATATTTATAAATTTAATTTTCAAATATAAAAAACTAAATAAATCCAATTAATTACATTTATAATATCTATACTTGGCTCTTCGATTATCTCTCTCATGATCTACGTGGGCTTGGTCTTGGGCCTGATTACTCTTTTACCCATCATTTTGATTTGGGCTGGGCCCAACCTTTCTTTGGACCTTAGGCCCAATTAACTCAATTTATTTGAGCCCAACCCAGTTTACAAATTTAATCTAAATTGGACTATAGGCCCAATTATAGTAGATCTAATATATTGTGGGTTTTACTGTAAACACTGCGCCACTTGAACGGTAATTTCGATTCCATGTATCAAAATATGAATTTGATTTTCTATTTTTAGATAATTTCATCGATGGAGGCTCAAAAACATCTAATAACAAAAACGAGCCATCGCTGGTCAGCTTTCAGTTTTTGAAATAGAACGGTAGGGGCTAAGGTTCTTCGGACCTTACAACTTGCTTTAAATAGTGCAGTTTTGTAGCGTCCTCCAACTTGCTGTCCGCTCCCCTTTACTATATTTACTAGATAGAACCGAACCATATTGAAAAGGTTCCTGAGACACAGCATGGAAAAGTTAGAAACGAGGTCCAAAAATGAAGAATAGAGCCGAAAAGCGTTACGAAAGGATCGTTTGCTTAATTATCTTATTCTAATTCATAACATATATTATACAATAGAAAGCAAAGACCTTCTCTTTCTGTATGATCTCTTCGAAGGCTTATAGTTTAATTGGTTGAAATGTACCGTTCATAACAGTGATATTGTAGGGTACCTTGAAAATACCTGTGACAAATAAAACATATGTAATAAATTAAATACTCTGTGACTTTGACCATAAAAAATTGATTCATTATATTAAAATACAACGATAAAGAAAAAATTCCCAAAAATAATAAATAAAATTATGAAATTAGAAATTTCTATTTAAAAAAATGCAAATGGCAAGAATAAAGACACAAGAAATCTAGCTCAGTCAAATAATGGTACAGTTATTCAACAATACAAGCCATAGTCAAACGGTCAACGGCATACCATTTCAAACTCCCCTAGGATTTTATTAATGAATAATTATTTTGACCATAATTAATTAATTTTTAAATAAATAATAAATTGTAACAACACTAGAAAGCTATCAGTCGAATCAAACGTATTAAACATTTCAGTCGATTCAAGATTTTAAATGTTGATATTGACCTAAATGTAACGTTGCAAATTTAAAAATATATTGATAAAAATATGAACACAAAATTTCGATCATTTTTCAAAATAAGTATAATGTTTTTACTAGATCGATAATTAATTAATATTTTAATTATATTACTTTTCATTAAATTTTTAAATTTTACAATTAAAAAAAATTAAATTTTTAATAATACACTAATTTATAGATACAAAATCAAAGAATTAATAATAAATTAAAATGGTAAATGAACAAAAATAAATAAATGTTTAATGGAAAAACTGATGGTATAGGAAAGGGATAAATCTAATGAGCTCCATCACCTTTCACGTGTCTTTCCCACGTTTTTCACGTTTATATTTTCTCACAAAAATAATTAAAAAAAGAAAAAAAAAGTGTTAAATTTTGATTAGTCAATCTTATTCTTAATTATAATTTTCAATATTAATTATAACTATAATAAATATATAATAAATTTCATAAATATAAATATATAATCTTATTCTTAATGTACTAAAAAAAATAGAACAATTTCACAATTTAAATTTTAGGGAGATTGATAAATTGATTAGCCAAATTATAAGACTAAATTATTAAATAATAAAAATTTAAATTTAATATTTATGAAATTTCCCACCATAAATGGTGAATTATTATAAATTAAAAAAATATAGAGTCACGAAATTGAATAATTATATATTATTAAAAAGAGAGAGAGAGAAAATTATTTAACCTATTTATTACCTGTTCCTACATTATTTATGAATGGAATTATTTGTATGGGCTCAACAAAGCCCTAATTCCACGTGCTAAATACCTATGCCCTAACTCCCACGTGCTAAATACCTATTACTCTTAACAAATCTGTCTTGTTTTTTTCCATAAATAATTTTTTTTTCATAAATAGGGTATTGAAAATAACGGTATTATGAAAATGGGAAAAATAAAATAAATACTATACAATAAGAAAATAAATAAAAATTATGTAATATATATATATATATAGAAAATAAATAAAAATTATGTAATATATATATATATATGTTTGACCACAAACTCATGAATCATGATGTACGAATTAAATCGCCTACCAACAACCCTTAAATTCTTCACCTTCTTTAAAATTATTATGCAAATTCAAAATAAATAAATAAATTTCAATATTTAATAAAATAATGTGTGCGAATATGCTTGCCTCGGGAATTTCAAGTTGGTTTGCGTTTAAGACGAGCCAAAAGTCGAGGTTTCAATTTTTTTGAAATATTAGATGGATATCGATAGGATTATATTAAATATAAGAAATTCATAAGAATCCTACCACCTTATCACCTCTACGAGACATTGGACGTGATGTCCCACATTAGTTGGGGAGGAGAACAAATCAACATTTATAAGGAGGTGAAAATATTTCCTTAGTAGACGCGTTTTAAAGCCTTTAGAGGAAGTCTGAAAGGGAAAATTCAAAAAGGACAATAGCTGCTAGCGGTGGATCTGGGGCGTTATATCGAACCTACCTCATTATCGAATGAATCCTACTAAATGTCGACACATCTGTCAAAAAGTTACGTAGGTGGTTGTGGGGACTTTAGCCCGTAAAATAGTAATGGTAATAATTATCGTAAAATAAAGGCTATAATAGGATGAGAAATTCCTAGGCGAAAACTCTAAAATCAAATTTATTGTCTTTTAATTTTGGAATTAAAATTTAAAATGAAATTTTATATAAAAAATACAAAATTTGAAAAATATGGTATTTTGGGTTATAAACTCAATTTTTTTTAATTAAGTTATAAATTGTATATTATATTTTAAATAATAATTATACAAAAAATTAATTAATAATAATTTATATGGTTAAGTAATTACAATTAATTTTATGATTTATGAATATATTATATCACACGTTTTAAACCATTATTTAAATTAAATTCCAATTTTTGAATTTGTTACTTCCAAAATATGAATTATAATTTTTTTTCAATATTAAATTATAAATTTAATTATTAAACTTTATTTGATTGGAGAATTTTAAAAAATGATTATCAAATAAATTCTTAAATTTTTCGATTTTGTATCAATTTTTTAAAATAAATTGATCGAGAAGACACATTTTTTATTTTATGTATTTAACGAAACGATAATCTTTTAGTGTATGATTAGTAAATTCGTGAATTTTAAAACGTGTCAAGTAGGTCAATTATCATTCCGTCACCGAATTGAAAGTTTCAAAATTTTATTTTATATATATATTTTTTTTTGACGAAAAAATAAATAAACTTTAAGTCAAAATTATTAATGACCTATAAAATTTAATAATAATGTATTAAAAGTAAATAATAATGGAAAACGACAGTCGAAGAAAACGGTATTATTAAAAGCAGCCCAACAGAACTGAACGGTGAACGCCAAAATTCTGTTTGAAATTTCCGACGTTGGATATTTACTATTTTACCCTCCTTCCACCAACTCTCTAATGCGTCCAAACCGAACAATTTCATTAATCGGTCCACTCCAACCGGTTACGCCACTTCATTTATTTATTTTTTAAATTTATTTTATTCGTTTTCTTTATTTTTCTCAATAATTAATAAATTAAGATACTATTTATTAATAATCTTTCAAGATTTATAAAATAAAATATTGATGATTGATTGTGACTTATGAGGTGTAAATATTAAAAATTAATAATTGATTTGAATATTTTATTCGAATTTTCACATTATTAATTAATGTACATCATTTTGAAATTTTCTACGTGGGAATAGTTTTTGAATTTAAGAATGGAATATAAAATAAAATAAAATTGTTTAAATTATTTTAAGATAATTAAAATATTAAAAAAAAACTTGTCACATCGAATTTCTTTAAAAACAAGGGCTATAATGCAATTTTCAAAATTATGGGGTCTTAATAATAATAATAATAAATATTATTGAGTAATAAATTATCCTAACTTAAAATATAATTAAAAAAATTGCATCCTAGTATACTATAAAGACATTGAATTAGTCAATACCCACCAACCAATAATACAAATAAAGATAAATAATCCTTAAGATCACTTAATCATGAATTTTACTATTTTATTATTTATTATTGTATTAAATTATGTTTTGTGCTCTTACACGAACTAGTTTAATTAATAAATTTATTTTTAATTAGAAAGACTCAATTATGTCTCTTAATTTGGTCAACCTACATAGTACTAAGGATGGTGCATCATCTATTGCTCGTTTCGAGCTAAATAGAAAATGTCTCTTATTTAATGTACTGGACCTTCGACTAGGTATTCGACCCTTGTCGAATCAAAACCAACCACCCCACTTTAATAATAGGAGAAAGGAAAAGGCTCGAACAGTCGGTTAGTATTCTATATATTTGGTCAAGCTTCAGAACCATTCACGTGTTGGTTAGTGTTCTTTGTATTTTTCTGAATTATGCTTGAGTTGACTATAATCATAATACTTGAATCGTTTGGGTCATGAAAATGGAGATCACATCCTTTCACCATCTACCCTTCTTCTACGTCTCAATTTCTTAAAATTTTGAAAGGGGTTTCTTAAAGAAAATGTAAATGAAATTAAAAATATATATATAATAAATAAATAAATAAATATATATATATATATATATATATATATATATATATATATATATATATATATATA
>NW_019268551.1:1989657-2046050 GCF_002738365.1 Cucurbita moschata | reverse complement strand
ATATATATATATATATATATATATATATATATATATATATATATATATATATATATAGTCATCGTGCAGTGCAAGTTGAGGGATGACGTCATACCGCTTAGAAGGCAACGGTTGAAAAGGTAGGTGAGATTCGTTTATGTGCCGTCGGATCTCTCACCGCTGTGCCAAAAGGATTCCACGTTACATTTTGGATTTAATAATTGGGTAAATTAAAATATTTATTTGGTTGCTATATACGTGAAAAAAAATTGTACGACTTTGTTTTTAAATTGGTTATATTTCGATGATTTCAAAGAAATTGATTTGAGTTTTTTTTCTTCTTTTTATTTAAAATTCTAATGTTTAAAAATATTAAATAATAATAATAATAAATAAATGAATGAAACTTAAAAAAAAAAAATAATAATAATTGTATTTAAGAAGCACGTGAAATAAAGATTATTTCTACGTACCAATATAAAATTTTCAACATGTTTTATCTTTATTCACATGTGAGGTCACTCAGTATACAATTGTTCAGAAACACACTTAGTCATGAAATTCTTATGATTAAACTATCAAAAATAAATGTTGGTAGGTCCTAATAAATGTTTAGAGTTTTCGTTAATATACGATGTCTATAAAATCTAGATAAACCGTTTTAGTTATATTTTTAAAATGTGGTTAATCTACGTATTATTTATTTTATAATTGGATTTATGGTAATTAATTAATTGTAATTTAAACTATTTTTATAAATGTTAATTAGTTAGTTATGTTAGATATATTGAGATGGATTGCGACATTTTATTGACGGAGTTTAGACACTTTTCTTAATCAGCTTGATTTGATGTTGCCATTAAGTTCAAGCGTTTTTATTATTGAATCAGGATATTTCTCCGTGGATAATGAACTTTTTGCTAAAAACGTTAGAGGCAATATTACAATTTTTGAAAAAGTACGGGTACTTTTTGAAATAAAAAAGATTTTATAGGTATTTTTTATTTAATCTAAAAAATAGGAATGAATACATTTTTAGTCACTAAATTTTTAATTTTGTGTTTAATAAATATAAATTTAAGTTTTATATCTAATTAAATTTTAATTTTCAACTTTGTGTCTAATTAAATCCTCACTTTTCTCATGGTATTATTTTATTTGATTATTTTATAAATTAAATGTCGAGCTGTTCTTAAATAATGCAAGAATGAATCATACCTTATTTAAATATTTCAAATTGTTTGTATTATTAATTATAAATATATGGTCTTCAAAAAAAAATAATACTATTGAAACACTAATAATTTTTCTACAACTATATTAAAATAAAATAAATATCAAGATTATATTTGTTTTAGATATTTTTTTTAATAGAATCTCGCCTTCATGTTTTTTGCCCACGTGGCATTAAATAAATCATTATTTTAAATATTCTATTTCTTTCCTTATTTTTTTTAAATAAATTATATAACTACATGGTATTTTAATATATGAATTAAAATATATTATATAACTATATTAGAAAAGTGAATAAAAAATAATATATTAATTTGATGTATACTTTATATATATATATAAAATAGTATATTTTTAGTTTAAAAATAAAATGTGATAAAAAAATTCATATTTTTTTTTTCGATTATTAATAACTAAATGGATAACTTTTCTATATTGTAAATATTTTTCAAAAAAATTACTTATATTAAATATTATTGGAATAATTTAACGAATAATTTTCTATATATCACTAAATATCTCTTTAATTTGATATGAAATAAAACCATAATTAAAATGAATGAGGTTATTATAATTTATAATTTATTAATATTAAAATAACAATGAAGACTTAGTCTAATATTTATTAAAAATACATAAAATAATAAATATATTTTAACCTTTTTTTTGGGATTCATTGTTTTTAGTTGACTTGGAAAGTCAAAAATAATGTAATGGCAAAGAAAGTAAATAAAAGGAAAATGAAGGGGTAAAAGGGGAATTTAGTCTTAGTTTTACAAATATTGGCAGGAAGCTCATGTAGACTGCATTCTATTTAAGATCCGCCCCCATGTGAGCCTCACCATCTTTCTCTGCTACTTTCAAGGATTTCCTCTCTCCTCTCTCAAATTTTCTCTCTCCACTACTTCGTTTTCACAGCAGAATCAGGTGGAGAGGAGAGTTTCATAGCATACTTTGGTTCTGTATTGCATTGGATCGGTTTTATTTTGAATTGAAGGCAAAAACCGGCTCTGGAAATGGCTAAGAATGTGGGAATTCTCGCTATTGATATCCACTTCCCTCCTACCTACATTAAGCAGGTGAGGATCTCTCAGTTTGAACTCGTTTTTAGCTTTTCTGTACTGTTGGTTTCTTTGCGGCTTGGTTTTGGATTGTATTTTGGTAGTGTTTAGAGAAATCGGTGAAGTGGGGGTAGCATTTTGTTCTTGTTCTTGTTTCGTTGAATTTGCTTTTGAATTTTGTGTTTCTAGCAAGTAATTTTGAAATTGTAGTGTTCTTCGCGATCTTAGATGATTGTTCTGTTTTTTTTTTCCTTTCGTTTTTTGGAATGTTTCAAATTGTTCCCCCTTTTCTTGTTTAGTTGTTTGCGATCGACGATTGATTTTGAGTTATGCATTTTCACATTTATGATTATAATGTCTGTTTGTGTGTCTGGATGAGTTGGGTCCATTCCAGCTTTTGAGCACATTTCTGGGCTGAGGGCCTACTCAACTGTTTGGTGGCAGCTTTTGAGCTCAAATTTAGCACACATCATGTGCATGTTGTTTTTCTTTAATTGTTCTCTTAGTTGTTCTTGTTGGATCTGCATCAAGTTTTGAAAGGGAAAAGCGATTTGACTTAGTTGTAGTATGAATAAAGAATTGCATCTCTTTGCATCTCTAAGTCTCACTATTTGTTCTTGCACTTACATGAATGCTTGCTACTGAAATTAATATGCCGCCTGCTTTGGCAACATAGGAAGCATTGGAAGCTCATGATGGTGCAAGCAAGGGGAAATACACTATTGGGCTTGGACAGGATTGCATGGCGTTCTGTACTGAGGTTGAAGATGTCATCTCAATGAGGTAGTGACCATATTTCATCCTGTTTTGCTAATTCTTTTGTTGGGCTAAAATCTTTGTGGCTCAGTATATGGACACAGCCGTTAGCTTCAATATCTTTATACTGTATTTCAAAGAATCTTCTTAACATCAAAGTTCTTGGATTTTCAGCTTGACAGTTGTCACTTCCCTCCTTGAAAAGTATGGAATTGATCCAAAACAAATTGGCCGGTTAGAAGTTGGCAGTGAGACTGTTATAGATAAAAGCAAATCAATTAAGACTTTCCTGATGCAAATATTTGAGGTAAAACTTTTTGAGTACTTCTGTGATAAAATAGTTTAATGAAGTATATTGTTGATCTGAACCAATTGTTCTATTTTTTTTTAGTACAATAAGGGCCGATCCAGTTTGCAGATTGAAAGTTATCTTAAATAATTGTGATGATTTTCATTGGTGGATTATATGGAATATATGGTTCATTAACTTTAAAGTTCATATAGAGAAGCTAAATCTAGGAGTCTTGTAAACAATATTTTTCTATTCCAAAAGTTTCCTTTTTCTTTTATAGTAGTTAATTTATTGATTATAAAAGAGGAGTATGGATCACTAACGTTACTTATTTTATATTTAAGCTCGATAATACTTAAATAGATAACATACGTACATATATATATTTTGAAGCTGCGTAGGTCTTTTGGTACTTTTGAGGATGCAAATCTCAACTTTTATCTGCTGATCTGTTTGAATGCAATCCTTTTCTTGATATAATAAATATTGGTTCATACTGAATGTTCTTATCTTTTCATATATGCAGAAACATGGAAACACCGATATTGAAGGTGTTGATTCAACAAATGCGTGCTATGGGGGTACAGCTGCCCTATTCAACTGTGTCAATTGGGTTGAGAGCAGCTCCTGGGATGGGCGTTATGGTCTTGTGGTGTGCACAGATAGTGCGGTATGGTATAATCTGGCCTATCTTATCATTATATTTGAATTAGCTTTGGTGTATATCTATAATATTGCAAAATAGAAAGATAAGAAATCTTTGACTTTGTTCTGTTGAAATCGGCATTACTGACTTGTCTATTATGTTAGGTGTATGCTGAAGGACCTGCTCGTCCTACTGGTGGGGCTGCAGCAATTGCCATGCTGGTAGGACCTGATGCTCCTATTGGTTTTGAAAGCAAGTTGAGGGGAAGCCATATGTCTCACGTTTATGATTTTTACAAGCCTAATTTAGCGAGCGAATACCCGGTAATCTTTAACAGAATAAATTGCAATTCATTGATTATTTCCAGCTTTTTGAAGAATTTATGGCATTTATTTAGTTTCTTGCTACAGCTAGTGAGTGATCTGTAATGAAATGCTTGCAGGTTGTTGATGGTAAACTCTCTCAAACCTGTTACCTCATGGCCTTGGATTCTTGCTACAAACAATTATGTCACAAGTAAGTTAATATTTCAAATAAATTAATCTTCCTTCATGTATGTTATCTTTACCTGACATTGCACTTTTATTAGGTATGAGAAACTGGAGGGCAAGCAATTTTCCATTTCTGATGCTGACTATTTTGTATTTCATTCTCCCTATAACAAGGTAACATATGTCATAAATTGATTAAGGCTAATCTTATCACTAAAATCTCTGTATAACTTATTTGGTATTTATGTGAGCAGCTTGTGCAGAAGAGCTTTGCTCGATTGCTCTTTAACGATTTCATGAGAAATGCCAGGTAAACGTGCTACCTCTGCTCAAATTCGAAACATCTGGTTGTTTCTGGTGGTTTTGTGGATGTTAAAGTTTTTTCTGCTTTTCACAGCTCAATAGATGAAGTTGCTAAAGAAAAGCTGGCCCCGTTTTCAACCTTGTCGAACGATGAAACTTACCAGAGTCGGGATCTCGAAAAGGTCTTATACCTTTTAGCTGGTCATTTAGTCGTCACTTTTTATATACTAATATAATGGATTTGCAGATAACTCAACAACTTGCGAAGCCTCTTTATGATGCAAAGGTGCAACCCTCTACTTTAATACCGAAGCAAGTCGGAAATATGTATACTGCCTCTCTCTATGCAGCATTTATATCACTTCTTCACAACAAGAATAACTCACTGGTATACATTTTTCTCATTTACCTATATTATACACATCTGGCTGCTCTGCTTTCACCTGTCTAAATGGTTTGTTTCCATACCAGACAGGAAATCGGGTTGTATTGTTCTCTTATGGAAGTGGCTCAACTGCAACGATGTTCTCATTGAAGCTCAATGAAGGTCAAGCTCCCTTTAGTTTGTCCAACATTTCAGCTATCTTGAACGTGGATAAAAAGTTGAAATCGAGGCATGAGGTAATTATTTCTCTCTGAAGTTTACCATGAACTTAACTATAGATCATCTGAACAATTGTCTCGAATGTTAGTTAACTAGAACTTAATTTAAGCCAACGTTACAATGTCATTTTTAGCCTGAACTGTAACGCCTCAAGCCTACCACTAGCAGATATTGTCCTCTTTGGTCTTTCCCTTTTGAACTTTCCCTCAAGGATTTTAAAACATGACTGCTAGGGAGAGGTTTCCACACTCTTATAAAAATGTTTCATTTTCCTCCCCAACTGAGGTGGAACCTCACAATCCACCCCCTTCGGGGCCCAGCGTCCTCGCTAGCACTCGTACCCTTCTCCAATCGATGTGGGACCTCACAATCCACCCCCCTTCGGGGCCCAGTGTCCTCGCTAGCACTTGTACCCTTCTCCAATCGATGTGGGAGCCTCCAATCCACCCCCCTTTGGGACCCGGCACATCGCCTCGTGTCCACCCCCCTTCGGGGTTCAGCCTCCTTGCTGACACATTGCCTGGTATCTGGCTCTGATACCATTTGTCACGCTCTAAGCCCACCACTAGCAGATTTTGTCCTCTTTCGGGCTTCCACTCAAGATTTTTAAAACGCGTCTGCTAGGGAGAGGCTTCAACACCCTTATAAAGAATGTTTCGTTCTCCTTCCCATCCGATGACCTATCCAATCGTCTTGAGAGTTCAAACTTTGGACGAACATTTGGTATCCTAGAATGTATGATGATGTTGATATCAACAAGTAGGAATAGTTAAATCACCACTAAAATCAATAAACCTTCATAGATCTGTGGTTCTAAAGAGTATTTTTTATGGTTGTGCACGGTCATACTCGAGAAAGTCGAACATTAAGATACTTTAATATTAATCCATGGATTCGGACATTTAATTTTTGTGCAGCTGGTTCCGGAGAAATTTGTCGAAATAATGCAGCTGATGGAGCATCGTTACGGGGCTAAGGACTTCGTGACAAGCAAGGACTGCAGCTTGCTACCAGCAGGCTCCTACTATCTCACTGAAGTTGATTCGTTATACAGGAGATTCTACGCGAAGAAGGATGGGGAAAGTGAAAAAATGGAGAACGGTGTGGTTGCTAATGGGCACTGAAATAAAGTTGAGAATAAAGAATTTTTCTTAGCACAAGTTGTTCAGAAGCTATAGAAGAAGGCAGGACGATGAGAGCGGGTAGTTGTATGTTGTTTTGTTTTTCCTTGATGTTAGGAAAATTGTCTGAATAATGAGTTGGTTTTATTTATTCACAAGATACCATGTAATGTTGTTGGTTGTGATGATGTTATTAATGTAGACTCCTTCCCCTGTTTCTCTCTTCCATTGCTAACTATCATTACATTTGTTTGTTCATCTCTCTTCAAATTTTCAAATTAGGCCTCTGTTCTTGTGTGGCTAGCAGTTCAAGCTTACCGGGAGCATTGCCTTTATCTGAAAAATGTTGTCTGTTCTCTAGTAGTGACGTCCAACCGCACAAACAACATATCTTATGTGTTTGTGTTTGACGAGTGGGATGGAGAAAGACATAATTTACCACTAAAGAATTCACAATCGAAAATATCCTACTTGCTCAGTATGTAAATACATGCTAAAGTTCCTAAGAGCGACCTATGGATTCATCCGGAGGAGAAACACGGGATGAATCCATAAGTCACTCTTCGAAAGAAACTTCAACGTGTATGCTGCTGGGCTAGTAGGATACTTGTCATTGTGATTTTTTTGATTATCTATCCCCATAAGTTTTCCTATTTAATCTAAGGTCATTTACTGTCCTGCTAACATACATGCAACAAAACAATGTTACAAAGAGAGCATCAACAAAAATGAGTCACACTGTCATAAAAGTATATATATATGGTAACACAATATAATATAATATAATATAATATAATATAATATAAGTAACATCCTTAAATATTTGGTTACAAATTAATTTTAATCATCCAAATCTTTGGAGCATATAGTTGGGATGATCCACATGGGACTGGGCAAATTTTTTTGTGCAGGATCTGCTATGTAATGGTCTTCAAAGCTTCCATCTTCGAAGTTGAATACGCCTAAATCTTGAGTTCCATCTAATTTCCCAACAACAAGATTAACATAGCGATTATCGGTGAAATATATACGATTTGGTAAACATCCAGCAAATTCTTTAGTTGAGACACAAATGGACTGAGAGTCACCAATGAAAATAGCATCACCATCTAAGCTCTTCACCTCTACCGCCCTTCGCAACTCATCTTCATTCTCATGAATAAGTTTGTAAACTTCAAAGTCGACCGTCTCGAATTGTTCTTCTCCAGAGTTGAATATCCTCAAAACAACCAAAAGCTCTCCTTTTGAAGACTCTGTAATATACGCTGTACCTATGTACCTGATACGTTTTGTATGGACCATCTTTACGGAAATAGAAATAGATGAACTTTCATCCTCGCTGTTCTGAACTTCAACCTTCCAAACATCCAAATCATTTTCTGTGGCATATATAGTATCTCTACAAATGTTAATATCATTAAAAGGAATATTTGGTGTTGGGTAGTAATATGTCCAAGTTTTATCATTTGCTCTTATCAGACACAATCTTTTATATGTACCAAAGATACCTACAACCATGTAATCGTTTGGATATAACGATGGATCTTTGGTTAGTATTGCTTTAATTATGTGGCCTGGAATCCACTCAATGTCATCATATGTAGCAACCGGAGGAAGATAAATCACAGCCCCGGAAAAAGGGTTGAATAAAACAATACCGAGTGTCTCATCACGCATGATCAACCAACCGAAAGAGGAACCACAACACCTTTTGTTAAAGCAAAATTTGAAGTCAACCGAGCGAACTATGTTCGTAGTGAGATCGTATAAGCAATGCTGCTTTTCAAGACCATCCTTCGAGGGAACAATGAGCATCGGCAGTTGAGGAACCTTGGAGGCAATTATGGATCGTTGGTGTTTGTGGTGTAATGCAAGAAAATACCAAGACTTACATACCAAGCTGAATTGAAGATAATCGTAGAGAGACACCATTTTGTTGAGGATCACACCAAGAACATCGTAGTCAAGTGCAGTCCAATCTCGAGATTTTGAATTTTCCATGGTTTCTCTTCTTTGTTTTGTACGTTTGCTGTACCAAATCACAAATGATATAATTAGAAATAAAATTGTATTATGACCTATTTTCTAAAATATGTTTGGAGATTAAATAAATTTCTCCCAACAATATGTCAATTAATTCAAAACAAATAAATCTTATAGCATGTTTTAATTATTTTCCTACGTTTTTTAAATAATTTTTTTAATCATAATTACTCTCTCCTATATATTCACATGTTATAATTAACTTGCTTTACATAATATATTTATAGATTTAATTAAATAAAGGATAAAATGTTCATAAAAAATAAAATAATTATTTATTAGGTTCTGAAGTTTTATACAATATGATAATATAAAAGAAACTAAAAAGATATAAAAGAAATTAAACTAGTATAAAGTGTGATTTTTTTTGTAAAGAAAATAAAAATAATAATGTAATAAAATCATATAAAAGAAACTAAAAAATAATAAAAAGAAAAATAATTTCAGCTGAAATTATTTTAGCCGGGGTCGAATCTTTAACTTAAAAAAATATAAAAAAAATAAAAAAAAAAATAGGAAAAATAGAAATTTAATAAAAAAAAAATAGAAATTAAAAAAAATATAAACGTAAAAAGTGTGATTAACTAAAAGAAATTTAAAAAATAATAATAAATAAAAGAAATAAAAAAAATAAAAAAAGGAAAATAATTTCAGCTGTAAAAATATAAAAGAAATAAAAGAAATAATAGAAAATAATAAAAAGGAAAAAATTAAAAATTAAAAATAAATAAATAAACGTATTATAAAGCTGAAAAAATATAAAAGAAATTAAAAAAATTAATAAAGAAAAAATATAAAAGAAATTAGAAAATTAATAAAAAGGAAAAAAAATAGAAATTTAATATAAAGGGGAAAATAGAAATAAAAATAATAATAAATAAAAGAAATTAAAAAAATAGGAAAAATAGAAATTCAAAAAAAGAAAAAAATAATAATAAATAAACGTAATATAAAGTGTGATTTAAAATTAAAAAAATAATAATAAATAAAAGAAATTAAAAAAATAAAAAAAGGGAAATAATTTCAGCTGGAAAAAATATAAAAGAAATAAAAATAATAATTAAAAATTAATAAAAAGGAAAAAAATAAAAGGTAGTAAATAGGAAAAATTTTAAAATAAAAAAATAATAAATAAACGTAGTATAAAGCTGAAAAAATATATAAGAAATTAAAAGAAATTAATAAAGAAAAATATAAAAGAAATTAAAAAATTAATAAAAAGGAAAAAAAATAGAAATTTAATAAAAAGGAAAAAATAGAAATTTAATAAAAAGGAAAAAAATAGAAATTAAAAAATAATAAATAAACTAAAATTAAAAATAATAATAAATAAAAGAAATTAAAAAAATAAAAAAAGGAAAATAATTTCAGCGGAAAAAAATATAAAAGAAATTTAAAAAAATTAATAAAAAGGAAAAAAATAGAAATTTAATAAAAAAAAAAAAAGGAAAAAATTGAAATTTAAAAAAATAATAAGAAAAAATAATTTCAGTTGCGGTCGAACCTTTGCGTAGGCAAGAAATTAAAAAAGTTAATAAAAAGGAAAAAACATACAAATTTAATAAAAAAAACTATTAAATTGTTTATATTTAAAACAAATAATTGATAAAAATATTTTAAACTAAAGTCAATCAAATGTTTAAAAATTATAACATTGAAAAATTCGACGACCAAATATGACAAAAACAACGACCAAGCATAAGAAAAAAAGTGTTAGAATTTAAATTATACAAAAAAAAAAAATTAAAACATAATGAAGAGGGCAGAGATAGTTACCGTAGGAATGAGCAGACAAAGACAAGGACACAGCGTCTTCGTTCGTCGTACAAAAATCAATACTCCAATTTTAGATGGGATATAAAGACTTATTTTATAGCTAAAAAAATTAAGAATAAGGAATATATTTAAATTAGGAAATATTTAAAATATATGCTTACCATGAAACCAAAAAAGGAAAAAAAAAAAATTTCAGGAAGACAGTATTTACGTGAAAGAATAAAATGAAAAAAAGAATATAGACATGTACGGTAGGATCAATTATATATAAATAATTTTAATAATATAATTAAAATAAGATAATGTTCCAGTTTTCTATTATGAATCTAATATAATATGGCAGAAAAAGAAGATATACATTTAAAAGATGGTGTGGGATTGAATTTAAAAGGGTATGTGATCCGACGGTGTATGTTTACACATTTGGATCTCATCCGTTGGATTAGAGTAAACAATTCTTTTCCTTTTTCCATCTTTTCCTTTATATGCATTATATATATTCCGTTTTTTTAAAAAAGATTTTTTTTCCTTTTTTAATTTTATTTTAGTATATATTTTTCTCTTTTTGTTATTTTGTAAGCTAAATATATTCGAAATATATTTTTCTCTTTTTGTTATTTTGTAAGCTAAATATATTCGAAGTTTTACTGTTTAACCGGTGTTCAAAAATTTTAAAATTTTAATTCAAAATTTAAAGCTATCCCAAATTTTTCTTAAAAATTATTAATAAATAATTTGATGGTTATTTCCAAAACCATCATTATTTTATTACCAAAAATATATATTTTTTTGTCATATGAGATAGCTTCCAAAATCAGTCGAGTAGGGTTAATTTACAATTTGGTTAATTACGAGACCATTTTTCCAAATTTATAATTTTTAAAATCATTTTTATAATTTGCCACTTATAAGATTATTTTTGGAAATTTTGTTTATTATAAGGACATTCTTTGCAAATTGGATTACTTTTTAGAGTTACTTTTCCAGTTACTTCAATTTTTACATTTAACCTCTTTTCCATCTTTACCTCCTCTGTACATACGAGTTTGTACATACAACGAGGATGATTATGGTAAAATATTAATAGGAAACTTACTCTCTTTTTTTTAATTAAAAAATTAGAAAAATGATTACCATAAAAAATTAATTGAAAACTAAAAGGTAAAAATAAAAATAAAAACATTTCATTTTATTTATCAATATGATTTTTTTTTCAACCGACCAAAAAACATCTAAATTGAAACCAAGAGGCAAAAGTTGAGAAATACAGGGATGAGTTTAATTACTGGTAATACATACTCCTGAATATTTATATTAATATCATTTTCACGCTCTTAAGGTTGTGCCCAGGTCGATCTAAGGAAATGATGTAATATGATAATCATCATCATATACCATGCTCAATATGGAAAACATCATGTAACATCATACTCATCTATAAGTCATCAAGTGCATCAAACATAATATGCACGTCATGCATCAAAACATAAATCACGTACATATAACATGCATCACAGCTCAATCATCATACTCATACATCATCATGCTCGTAAATAAAAATGTAACGTAAACAATTCTAGCCTATCCTATAGTAAGGGCACTTACTTGGTTGGCCTTAGCCGAAGTACTCTCTAATTTAATTAACGTAAGCTCCCGTTCCTCGGGAGCTGCTCCAAAGGTTGTTGGGAGTTGACTCTTATAAGAACGTTCATCTTATTCACGTTAATAAATCATATTTCTATCATAAATTAACTTAAATTTAGAGATAGAGTGATATACTGACCTTATTTGCCTTAAATAAGGTAAAAAAATGGGTTTTGATAAAACTCGGCGGGCGAATTTTCCATCTCCAAGGAAAACCACCCTGATCCCCTATCAAAAAAATGCCCAATTCCCCTTCTCGAGCTTCGACTCTCACATAAAGTTCTTGTTTCGCCAATTCAAAAGTTGGCAAAGGTTTTTTTACTAATGAATCAATAGTCAAAGTCATTCCATTCCGGAGACTGTCCTCGATCAAAAGATCGTATTTCTAAATTTTCATAAGGCCCCCTTCCAAAGCTTGTTGAATAATTTTTATGGATTCCGTCATCTCTCCAAGTCTGACTAAATAACGAGCTAATGAATCTCCTTCTTTTTGTCATTGAACTTCCCAATCAAATTCGTCATAAGACTCATAATGAACTTGGGTCAAAAACCTAAGAAACTCTATATTACATGTCTATATGGAGCCAAACCACACGTTTTTTAGCCAAGAAGCCGCGTCAAGATGAAGCAGTCGACGTCCGCATGTGCGACACGTGTCGTTGTGGGGGAGGAGGCGCGTGTCGGGAGGCATTCCGGGTCAAGGCGTGGACTTCGAGTCATGTCCTCGGGTGCGGGTCGTGAGGTTGGGCCGCGAGGGAACGCGTGTTGGGCCGTTGGTTTACTGGGCCGAAGAGCTTTTGGTTGCATGCGCAACATGTGTTGCCTTCGAGAGGTGACGCGTCGTAGACTTCGAAACGGACACTCGTGTTGGGTCGCCGGATTTAATGGGCCGAAGGGGTATGTCTGCATGAGTGTGGTGTCTACATGAATGACACATGGGACGTCGAATTTAATAGATCGAGGATTCACCGAAAACCCGATTTCCGAACTAGGCAACGTGTGTTTGCTTGGTGAGGACGTATTTAGGCTGGTGGTCACTTTCGCGATGTTGCTTGGTCGATTTAGGCATTGGGACCGACAGTTTCAGAGTGCAGAAGTTTGGTTTTTCGCTCGCGGTAAAACTTTGGCTCTCTCTCTCTCTCTCACTTCTTCATCGTTTTCTTCTTTGCAGGTGATTCTGAGAGGCTTGGGGAGCGTGGCGGGAGGTTTTTGCGAGTTGTGGGGGTCGGAAAACGTGATTTCGTGACCCCGCGGGTTTTCCGACGACTGAGTTTTTTTTCTCCTCCCTGATTCGTTACATTATATAGCCCTAAAAAGAACTTTCGCCATCAAAAGTCTCAAATTTTTGTACTAACTAGGGGTATTTTCTCTTATCTCGTCCTCACGCTCCCACATGAGCTCCTTGGTGTGGGGTTCCGCCACAACACCTTAATGAATGCAATGTCCCTATTGCGTAGCGCTTTCACTTCCTGAGCTAAGATTCTTATGGGGTTTTCCTTGTAACTCAAATCTTTACTGAGTTGGAGGGGCTCGTAATCTATTACGCGGATAGACTCCGTCATGTATTTCCTGAGCATCGACACGTGAAATACATCGTGTACTCTTGAGAGGGAGGGTGGTAGGGTTTAACTTGTACGCTATCGGACCGATTCGCTCGAGAATTTCAAAAGATCCAATAAATCTAGGACTTAACTTGATCTTACGTCCGAACCTCAAGACACCTTTCATGGGTGTCACCTTTAGGGATACTAGGTCCCCTATCTCAAACTCTAAGTTTCTACGCCTTACATCGGCTTAGCTTTTCTATCTACTTTGAGCGGTACGCATCCTCGCTCGGATTTTCTGGACAGCTTCATTGGTGACTCGAACCATCTTGGGTCCTACTAGCTTTCTCTCACCTACCTCCTCCCAAGATAGCGGGGACTTGCACCGTTTCTCATACAGGGTCTCAAACTGTGTCATTCCAATAGTAGCTTGGAAGCTGTTATTTTAGTAGTACCCCATGGGTGCATGGCAAACGGTGAGTTGTGAGCTTACGTCAGTATCTCTTTCCTTAACTCCTCTATTACTGAGACACATAGACGTCCCTGTTATAATAGTACTTCATCTAAGGACTTCTCTCGCTGGCTTAGGACTTTTGTCGGTTAGGATCCTACAAAAGAAAGAGAGAAGGGGATGTAACGAAGAACACAGCTCAGTTGTGAGGAATACAGGTCAAGCCCAGTTGTGAGGCCCAGAGAGATGGTAAAGCCCAGTTGTGAGGAATGAGAGATGATCAAGCCCAAATTCTCTTCGGCCCAGGCCCAAAGAGTTTTCGCTCGCAGGCACGCCGGCCCCAGCCTGCTCACACGCACGTGAAGCCCGTCAGAAGTTCTGCTTCGGCCCAGGCCCAATTACGAAAGCCCACATTTCTACTTCAGTCCAGGCCCACGGACAAAAAGTAGATCAGAATTTATAGATTTAATTTTTTTGCAAAATCAATTTCAAATTATACTTAATTATTTCTAAACATGTTCACATATATATTTTAAAATAAAATTAAAATATAAGAGGTCACCTACTGTTCCACGTAAAACACATTTTCTATGATTTAGTCATCCAAAAGGAACATGCAAATTGTTGGTATATATAGTCATTTTTAATTATTTTAAACTTTTCTTATTCATCTTATTCTTTAGATCGTTATTACGTTTAAAATTAATTATTTAAAAATATGTTAGATACCTTTTAAAGTTCAAAAATAAATCTGGAACCAAATATTTTTAGAAAAAAAATTAAATATATTAAAAAATATTATTGCAAACATCATTCACCAAATTAATGTTTAGTTTGAATATTAACATTTTTGGGCAAAAGAATTTAATATTTCTATTTTTACCTATTTATTGCTAATGATTTTTTTTTTTTTTTAATTTCCTTTAGTAATGGCATTTAGCAGCCGCACCAACAATACTCCATTGAACGAGTATAAAATAATATGTCTTATTCGATTGGTGGCGACATGGACGGAGAAAGACATTATCTATCATTAGATAATTCACGATAACAAGTATTCTATCTACCCAACTTGTAAGTTGAAGTTCCCTTCAAAGAGCTACATGTAGATTTATCAAGAGGAGAGACTCATGGCCGGTAGATAGATGACATACCTCAATCTCAATCAGTCATTTATGTTGTTATTAAATAATAAATTATCAACCTCTGTGTTGTGTTATGTTTGTTTAATGAATATTATAATTATTTTCAGTTGCTAAAATATTATGTTATGAAAAACATTATGTTATTATGTTATGTTTGTTTGGTGAAGATTATTGTTATTCTCAGTTGCTATAGTATTATTTTATTGTGAAAAATATTATTTTATGTTTTTTTGGTCTATATTATTATTATTTTCGGTTGTTATAATATTATTTTATTGTGAAAAACATTATATTAGGTTTGTTGGGTGAATATTATAGTTATTTTCATATTGTGAAAAACATTATTTTATGGTTTGTTAGTAAATATTATATTTATTTTTAGTTGCTATAGTATTATGTCGAAAAATATTATATTATGTTTATTTAGTGAATATTATAGTTATTTTGAGTTTCTATAGTATTATTTTAGGATGAAAAACGTTTGTTTTATGAATATTATAATTATTTTCAGTTGATATATTATATGTTAGTGTGAAAACATTATGTTGTGTTTCTTTGGTGAATATTATTATTATTTTCAATTCTTATAGTGAAAAACTTTTTTTTTTTTGTGAATATTATTGTTATTTTCGGTTGATATAGTATTATGTTATTGTGAGTTGATATAGTATTATGTTATTGTGAAAAACATTATGTTCCGTTTGTTTGGCAAATATTATAGTTATTTTCAGTTGTTATAATACTATATTATTGTGAAAACATTATTTTATGACTTTTTTTTTTATGAATATTATAGTTATTTTCAGTTTATATACTATTTCTTTCACATACAGTTGTGCTCATTTGTCAACTGTATATGTAGCTTTCCCAGGTAGGAAGTGTGCCGATTTGGTCAACCTATCGACAACTACCCAGATCACTGTATATGCTTTGTGCGTTTTGGGTAATCTTACTATGAAATCCATTGCTATGTTTTTCCACTTCCACTCTGGTATGTTTAGGGGCTACAACAACCCCACTGCCTTTTGTTTAGAAACTTTCACTTGTTAACAAACTAAGCACTCGATCACAAACTCGGACATGTCCCTCTTCATCCTCTTTTATCAGAAATGTTGTTTAAAATCTTGGTACATTTTTGTACCTCCTGGGTGCATGGCAAATGGCGAGTTGTGAGCTTCTGTTAGTATCTCCTTCCTTAACTTCTCTGGGACACATAGGCCTCCCTGATACAATAGTCCTTATCTGAGGACTTCAAGAACCTGTTTACTAGACTTTTGTCTAGCTGGCCTAGGACTTTTGTCTAGCTTGCCCAGGACTTTCTGTAGGCTTGGATCCTCTCGATGGGAGGTAACCATTCTTTGCCTAAGTGTAGGTTGCACTGTAAGTTGTCCAGTTGTGCCATGACTCTCTCGGTCGCTACACTATGTTGACTCCCTCGAATTTTCTTTGTACCCTTACTTCCCTGTAATGAGGGCAAAAGAGTGGGCCGCCTTTCTACTCAAAGCGTCTGCGACCACATTTGCTTTTCTAGGGTGATACTGGATATCTACATCGTAGTCCTTCACCAATTCTAACCATCTTCTTTGTCTCATATTTGACTCTTTCTGGGTGAAAAAATATTTAAAACCTTGTGATCGGTTAAACTTTGAATTTTCTCTCCATACAGATAGTGCCACCAAATTTCAGCGTGAATACTACAACGGCCAACTCCAGGTCGTGGGTAAGGGTAATTATCTTCGTATTCTTTTAGTTGACGGGACGCGTATGCAACAACTTTACCGTGTTGCATTAACACACATCCTAGTCCATTCTTCAAAGGCGTCACTATAGATTACGTACTCTTCTGAGATCTCGGGTACCGTGAGTACCGGGACGGTTACCAATCTCTCTTTTAGATTTTGGAAGCTTGCCTCACAAGCATCATTTCATATAAATGGTACCCCTTTTCTCGTTAGCTGTGTCAAAGGCGAGGCTATTCTAGCGAAGTGCTACCCGAACCTTCGATAGTATCTCGCTAGTCTCAAGAAACTCTGTACTGGTGTTACCAAAGTTGGGCGTTCCTACTTCGTGACCGCTTTGATCTTAGTAGGATCTACGGATACTCCATCCTTTGTCGCCACGTATCCTAGGAAAGAGACTTATCGTAACCAAAATTCACACTTTGAGAACTTGGCATACAACTTGTTCTTTCTTAGGGTGGCTAGGACTTTTCAGAGGTGTTCCTGATGTTCCAAGTCTGTTTTCGAGTACATTGGGATGTCATCAGTGAGCACGATCACAAAAGTGTCTAGACAGTCCTTGAACACTCGGTTCATTATCTCCATTAACATAGCTGGAGCATTAGTGAGGCCAAATAACATCACCACGAACTTGTAGCGATCATACCTTGTCCTAAATGTTGTCTTTGGTACGTCTTTTTCTTTACTCGTTATTTAATGGTAACCTGACCGCAGATCTATCTTAGAAAATATTGTTGCCTCTCTAAGTTGATCAAATAAGTCTTCTATTCTAGGCAGAGGGTATTTGTTCTTTATGGTTCTCTTATTTAACTCTCTGTAATCGATGCACAAACGCATCGATCCATCTTTCTTCTGAACAAACAACACTGGCGCAGTCCAGGGGAATATGCTAGGTCGAATGAACCATTTATCCCGTAAGTCTTGTAATTGCGCCTTGAGTTCCTTCAACTCTGCTAGCACCATGCGATAGGGTGCTTTAGAAATAGGCCCAGTTCCTAGCTCGAGTTCGATGACGAAGTCAACCGCTCGGAAAGGGGGTATTCCATGTAGGTTGTTCGAAAACACATCTGAAAACTCGTTTACAATTGACACGTTTTCTAGGGTGTTTTCTTTTACTCTTACATCTACGGCACATGTTAATGTAGTCCAACCGCCTTGTTGGACTGATCTCTTTGCTTTCATCATTGAGACTACCTTTGGGGGTAGCCCCGGTATTTGTGCCTTTAAATTTAAAGCTAGGTCCCACCGATGGTGAGAATATCACTTTTTTTTTTTTTTTATGACATTCTATAATAGCATGTGTTTGCAACTAGTCAATCCATGCCTAGTACGACGTCGAAGTCGGTCATCTTTACTACTATTAGGACTACGCTTAGAGTTTGATCGGCTACTATTGCTTGATCATTCTTTTCTCTATCCTTAGTTACTACGTCTACCCTCCCAGGGCTGCTTGCCGACCATACATACAGTAAGGGCTCTAATTCAAACCCTGTCTCTGATCCCTCTCGAAGTGGGCTCTCTTCAGCCTCACCTTGTCCTCTATCTCTAATAGGAGGTCGTCCCCTTCCTCGTCTTACTCTTTCGCATGGTCTAGGCATCATGGTTCTAGAAACCCAGATAGCATCTCTTAAGTCTAAGGCTCAATACCTATCAAATTATGTTATGCATCACATCTACTAAGTTCACATCATATTGCAAACAAAATCACTCAGCATGCAACACATCACATCATGCTCTTAAATAAATACGTGAAATATAACAACAATTTCAGTAACATTAACATAAAAATGCATGCGAGTTTGAAAACGTTTCTCTTTTCTTATCTTGTGCAAGGCATACCTGACGGTGACGGGGCATCGATGTTGGGACCATGGAACGTGCCAAGCCTACATTGTAGGCTAGTCTACATAATCTAAAACCTAGAGCTTTGATACTAACTGTAACGACCCTAAATTTCCACATACTCAGAGTCGCTACTAATGTCTCATGCTCATCTATAATGCAGAAATAAAATTCTTACATGAACATAATTTATAACGTAAACTTCAAAAACACTTTTAAAACAACTTCTTCTCTGGAAAACACAGCCATGGTCTTACATGTTTAAATATGAATTACTGAAATTTAGAGAAAACAAAAATAAATACAAAATAATTTAAAACAATGAAATGCAAAACAACCTATTCTAACTTAAGACTAGAAATTTAAATATGAATCTATCCTATGCACGTGCCACAGTTTCTGCTCGCGATGTCGCCGTCCTCCGTACAAGTGCGCCTTGCCTTTACCTGAAAAATGATGTGGCACAAGGCCTGAGTATTTCAAACAATACTTAGTAAGTGGCCCCACTATAGGGGCTATGCAAATGCAAACACATGCAATCATGATTTAGGGATCTATCTCTAATTATCTTAGGGGTGGCCTCCAGTCTCGAACAAATTGGATGTGTAGTACTTCCCTACACACGACTCACACGTGCGAGTGTGAATCCCCAAGGTGCTCGCACACCCCCTGGACCCTCTTGTCAAGCTAATCTGTAGCGACGTCCGGAGGTCAGCGGAACCCCATAGTGTCATGCGCCTCATGAACACCCTCATCTGTGTGCATTCGCACCTGTGCGCATTCGCGCTTATCACATGGTGCGCGTCCGCACTCATCATCTCTAGGGGAAGTAGCCCTATGCTTATGAACATACAATATGCATAAGGTCCCTCTAAATCCATCATAATGTCTCTTCTGACACAACCCTCTAGTCTCATCTCTTTGTTACTCTAGATAACACATACTCGTGGATATTTATATTAATATCATTTTCACGCTCTTAGGGTTGTGTCCTATGTCGATCTAACGACATGATGCAATATGGCACTCATCATCATATAGCATGCTCAATATGGAAAACATCATCATATTAAGGTAAATGTCACGCAATCGTCATACTCATCATATTGCCACAAAGTGCATCATACATATCAAGTACGACATTCATCAAAATATATATGTATTGAGCACATCATCAAGTATCGTAACCAACACATCATCATAACTCATACATCATCATAAGTCATACACTGCATCGTACGACATAGTTCATACATCATCATAACTCATACAATTTTTAGCCTATCCTATAGTAAGACCACTTACTTGGTTGGCCTTAGCCGTACGACATAGGTTGCATTAAAAAAGCCCAATAATGTTTTTCAGAGCGTCAAAAAATAAAATATATATATATATATATATATTACCAATTTATTTTTTAACTTTAAAATGTTTCTAATATATTCCCAAATAATTAATTTTAAATATAATAAGTCTTAAATCTTAAAATATCGATTTATCAACCGATTAAACGAGATGTAGATGAATAAAATAGAATCGAATCATATACAAATGAGAGCGATCTAGAAGATAAGATAAATAATAAAAGTTTAAAAAAATCGAAAGTAACTACAAATACTAATAATTTGCACCTTCCGACTAAATCATAATAACAAAATTATAATAATGATAAAAATAAAAAATACCCTTCATTATTATAATATATATTTTGTAAATTAGCATGAGCAAACGTGTAAGAGGCTCTCATGCATTAATGTACATCAACAACCCTCTAAAAATTTATGAGTATTTTTTTAACATAATATAACATAAATATATTTTTGAACTTTTAAAAAAAGTTATCAATAATTTTTTTTAAAGTTTAAGGGCATTTAAAAAAATTATCAAAAAAATCTTCAGTCGTTTCTCGACAAATGCACATATTATTCTTTGCCAATCATGTTCTCTTTCTTCGATCTCCTTCAATTTACAGTAGGTTTTTTGAATCTTTTGAGAAAGAGCGGCAAAGTTCAATTCAAAACGATGCAGAAGAATTGAGTCCAATACAACGATCCAAAACATCCAAATCATTCATGACAAAGGTTTCTATACAGCATTCCGTTCAAAGATTAAGCTTAGTGGTTCTTTATTTTTCTGGATTCAGAGAAGTTTTTTTAGTTAAATACGTGGGACTGGAAGATTCAAATCTCTCACTTTTTTATCACATGCATATGTTGACACTTGATATATGACTAAAGTCGTTGAGATCTATGACTAAACCAGTTGAATTATGTTCAAGGTAAATAATCTAGACTAAACTGGTTGAGATTATATTAGCTGGCCATTTGAGGATGAGAGGTTATATATATAGAAATTTTTTATTAATTCTATTATCCAATGTAATTTAAGACTGAAAATATTCTAATATAGAATATATATAAATTTTTTATTAATTTTATTATCCAATGTAATTTAAAACTGAAAATATTCTAATATAGAATATATAGAATTTTTTTATTAATTCTATTATCCAATGTAATTTAAGACTGAGAATATTCTAATATAGAAATTTTGTTATGCAAACACATTAATTTAAGACTGAGAATATTCCAATGTAGTTTTATTTAATATTTATTCTCAAGAAGCAAAGTTTTAAACATTAAATAGTTTATAATAATATTTTTTAATTATATTATTTGATTTTTTTTTCTAAAAAAAAAAATATATATATATATATATATTAATTTGAACTTTGTAATATATTCCTAAATAATTACTTTTAAATAGAATAGGTCCAAAAGCAACTACTTACTCATCAAGCAACCTAAACCCCAAGCTAATAAGGAAAGTCAGGCCCATTCCAGGAGTCAGGTGGCCCAAATATGAAGCCCAAGCTTATATGGAAACTCAGGCCTAACCCAAAGTGGATGTTAGGCTCCGGCCATTACTGAAGCAGAAGCTCAGGCTCGACCCAAAACCGAAGCCCAAGCCCAAACTTAAACTGATGCTCCAGCCTAACTTTAAGCCCAAACCCGACCCGAATCTGCAAGTTTATTTATTTATTTTTTAAATTAATATATTATTAAATAATTAATTTTAAAGGTAATAGTTTCTAAATTTGATTTAACACCAAATAAATGAGAGGTAGACGAATAAAATGAAATCATATTGGAATGAGAGCGATTTAGATGATAAGATGAACAAGAAAGTGATTACATATACCAACAATTTGAACATTTCTTTTCGATAACTAAATCATAAGAACTTTAAACTTAAAAATGTGTTTTACGAGAATAATTTTACGTAGGGCGGCTTCTTTCAGTAAAATATGGTTCAGTGACCAACAAAGACAAAACATAATGGACGTGACATTCGAATATATGAATGAAAAAGGTTAGCCAATATATGAACGAATAAAATTAGTATATGGATGAGAGCTAATAAACACGGGAGAATATTAATTCTAAAAATATTTAATTGTTAAAAATTCTATCAATTCTATTAATTTAATTATATTTTTTTTATAATAATGATTAAATCATCATAAATCGGTATTTTATACACTATTACAGTTTTTTTTTTTTTTTTTTAATTTTATTTCAATATTAAATACACAATATTGTAGGGAGGGAGATAAAATTTTATTTATATGAAAATTAAAAAAAGAACGAATGAAAAATGTGAAAGTTAGATTATTTAAATTCGGATAAATAATCTCATTTACGATGAGCACAGTCTTATTGGGCTCGAATTTCCTTTTGGGCTGGTTTGGTTTTGGGCTAGCCCAACGTTTTCGTTTCAAAGCGTCGAAAACAACAAATAATAATAAAAATAATAAATATCCTTCCCCACTCTCTGTTCCTCTTAATATATATATATATTTTTGTAAATCAGCTATCATCAAACAAATGCGTAAAGAGATGAATACCCCGCTGTGCACCCCGATTTCGGTTGAAGAATTACTCTTCTACTTTGGTTTTCTTCGAATTATGCAGTCACCAGTTTTTGAGCATCTTTCAATCACAAGTATTTGGTGGGAATGTGAAACACTATGCGGAGAAGACATGCAAGCAACTCAGCTCACATGTAAGGTTAGCGATTTTGTTTATCATTTCCCATTTTTCGAAAATTAACAAGTTTGATAGGAAGAACTTGATGAATATTATAGTCGGTTTTCTTTGAATTGAAAATTGATGGCAAAAATAGTCGGTTTTGGATGAGCGAAATCTTTTGTGTATGAAATTCCTGATATTTTCTTGATTTTTTTTTTCTTTCTTAAAACAGGGTGAGAAAATTTTGCTGTAAATGGAATTATACGGCTGAGATTCCCACAAGCTAAGAATGAAGATAGAGACAAGGTTAGTGTTGATGTCTTAATTTAATTTAAGGTCATGCCCACAAGCTGTTTGATGAAATTCCTCTAAAGGATTTTCTTCTTCAATTGGCTTTCATTTGTTAATTTAAGGCCATATCCGCAAGCTGTTTGATGAAAGTCCTGAAAGAATTCTCTTCTTCTAATGGCTTTGATTTCTTAATTTAAGGTCATATCAGCAAACTGTTTGATGAAAGTTCGGAAAGAATTCTCTTCTTCTAATGGCTGTGTTGTCTTCTTTATAAGCATTTTCTTGCCCCTTTAAGATCTATCGAGTGATAGCCAGTTTGATGCAAATTTTAAAAGTTAATCAATTTATTAGGCTAAATTAACACTTAACTTTCCACCAAATATCAAGAGTGCCACATTTGTGCTAGTCACCTGTCATCCCACAGCCTTAAACTCTTGCCACCACCTCCCCCACAATTGGTTTTTGGTGTAGTCAAGCTTCAAAATCCCATTTTAAACCTCATTTTCTCCTCCATTTTTAGGCATTTTGGGACTCATTTGCCTAAACAATTACTTTTAAACACTTCCATTCTTGAAGAACCCAAACTCTTCATTGTGTGATAAAAGAGAGACGGTATCATGGATTCTAAAATTTGGGTAGAAATCATCTTAGCCGTTCTTCTTCCACCACCCCTAGTAAAATATCACTGTCTTCACTGTCTGCGGCATCCCCATTTGGTCAAAACAATGAGAACAAAAAGAGAACAAAATCAGAGGAGATCAACAGCCTCTCTCTTTCACCATCAACTTCCATCTTTCCTCCTTCCTTCTATAAAATACACTTGCTCTCATGCCACACTCTCCAGCTTTCTTCTTCTTTTATTTTTCTGTCTGTATTCCCTCCAGCTTTCTTCTTCTTTTATTTTTCTGTCTGTATTCCCTGGTTTTCTTTTCTTTTCTGTCCATATTTCATTGTCCAGCTCTCTCCTTTTCTTTTCTGTCCATTATCTTTGATTCTCTTATGGAAGAGAACCAATGGGAGTGGAGGGAAGAGAACAGCAGCAAGAAGGGGAAGAAGGGGAAGGAAAAAAAGGAGAAGAAGGAGAAAAAGATGGTAATCTGTCCGGTGTGTTTGCATGAAGTTGTTGAGAAGAGCATACTTAACCACCAAAGTCACCACAATGGAAAATATTTTGTTTGTCCAACGTGCTCGGTGAAGTATAAGTCGAAGAGAGACATGTGGTCTCATCAAGAAAAGGATAACCACAAATAATAAATCAACGGTCTCACCACCCCTATCTATCTATATTTATCTGTTGTGTCTTTCTTCTCTTAATCTGAAGTATGAATCTAAAGTATGAATCTGCTCATTGTGAATAACTCCGTGTATTACCTAACGCGTTACTTAGGAATGTAATGTTTTATCTATCTGATGAAATATATATGATATATGTGATTGGCGGTGTTATTCTTTTTATTTTATTTTATTTTAGTTTAATGCAAGATGATTACTGCTGCTGTGTTAACAAAAAAGATGAAAGTTAGTTTCTGTATATTGGAACAAAAAGATGAAAGTTAGTTTCTGTTTCTGTATTTAGTAACAAAGGTAGTTTCTGTAATTAATTTTTATATATTTTCAAACAATGCATTTTTTTTAAGGTGTTGTTTGGAAGTTTACAACTACATGACTTTGTCCGGGTTTGCTGAGACATTTTCTATATATATATTTTTTTTGTAATTTTAACTCTAAAATCTCATTTTGTTCCTTGTAGTTAGAAGTATTATTCTGTTCTTCTCCCAATCGAAAAGGGTCATTTTAAGCTTATTTTAATCTATAATTTTAACTTCTTGTTTATTTTAATCTATAAATTTTTTAAAAATAAATTATTACCTCTGGAGACATTTTTTAATGTTTCTTTTTTATTTTTTAAAAATAAATTATAAAAAAGAAAAAAATCTTTTAAACTAAAATAAATAAATAAATAAATAACTGTTAATAACAGAAAAAGGAAAAATGAATTTTTTTTTTTTTTTTTGTACAAAATGGAATATATATACAATATTTATAAAATAAAAGAAAAAGAAAAATAAATACCTGACTTCTACTTTGGGTTGGGCCTGGCTTTCCTTGTTAGCTTGGGCTTCAGATTTGGGCCACTTGACTTCTACTTTGGGTTGGGCCCGAGGCTTCAACAAATTTTATTCGTGAATGCGGACTAATTTACACTCTTCCCTGTTTCCACATTTACACTCCGTCATATATCGTATTGGCCCTTCATACTAATCTTATTGGCTTATACATTCAGTGTCACATATCTATTAAAAAATATATAAATTAATTGAAATATAATTTTTTTTATACTATATAATTTTTATATCATCACACATACATTATTTTTATACTCGATAAATTATTTTAATCGTAGAAATTTATAAGGATAAAATTGATAAATGTTTATATTTGTTGTATGGATAGACAATTTAGGAATCTAAATATATAAACTTTCTTCCTGAGAATAAATATTAAATGAAACTAATAAACTAGTGTATTAAATGCAAACAAAAGCTTCAACAAATTTTCTATATTCAAACATTCTCCGTCTTAGATTACAATAGATAATAGAATAAAAGAGAAATAATAATATAAAAAAAATATATCCTAATACAAATAAATATGAATCTTAATCTTCAAAATCCTAATACAAATAAATATGAATCTTAATCTTCAAAATCTTTGGAACATATTGTTGGAATGATCCAAATGGGCTGAGGTAAATTCTTGTGTGCAGGATCTCGTATGTAGTGGTTCGCAAATCTTTTATCTTCTAGGTTGAATATCCCTGAATCTTGTTCTAAATTCGGAATATAATTGTAGTAACCATTGATAAAATATATCCTAATACAAATAAATATGAATCTTAATCTTCAAAATCCTAATACAAATAAATATGAATCTTAATCTTCAAAATCTTTGGAACATATTGTTGGAATGATCCAAATGGGCTGAGGTAAATTCTTGTGTGCAGGATCTCGTATGTAGTGGTTCGCAAATCTTTTATCTTCTAGGTTGAATATCCCTGAATCTTGTTCTAAATTCGGAATATAATTGTAGTAACCATTGATAAAATATATACAATTTGGTAAACATTTAGGAAAATACTTAGTTGATACACAGATGGATTGAGAGTCTCCGATAAACATAGCATCTCCATCTAAACTCTTCAACTTTACGGCCCTTAGCATGTCATTTTCACACTCATCAATAAGTTTGTAGACTTTAAACTTGGTAGTCTCCAATTGTGAATCCTCTTCAGATATTGACCTCAAAACTAACAAAAGCTCTCCTTTGGAAGACTCTGTAATATAGGATACAACGAAATCATTGGTTCTTTTAGCGTGGACCATCTTTAAAGAAATAGAAATCGATGAACTTTCATCATCTCTATTCTTAACTTCAACTTTCCAAACCATCATATTATTTTCCGTAGCATATAAAGTATCACTAGAAACATTAATATCCTTAAAAGGAATATTTGGTTCTGGGTACGAATACGTCCAACTCTTATCATTTGCTCTCATAAGGCATAACCTTGAATATGAACTATAGATAGCTACAACCATATAATCGTTTGGATATAACGATGGATCTTTGGTTAATATAGCTTTAACTATGCGGTCTGGGGCATAATCAGGTTCATCATCTATGAAAATGGAAGGAAGACAAATCACAGTCCCAGAAAAAGGGTTGAATAAAGTAAGATTAAGTGTCTCTTCACACATGATCAACCAACCAAAAGAGGAGCCACAACACCTTTTGTTGAAGCAAAATTTGAAGTCAACAGGACGGGTTCTATTTTTTCTGGGGTCGTATAAGCAATGCTGCTTTTCAAGACCATTTTTCGAGGGAACGATGAGCATCGGCAGTTGAGGAAACTTGGAAGTAATTATGGATCGTTGGTGTTTGTGTCGTAATGCAACAAAATACCAAGACTTACATACAATGCTGAATTGGAGATAATCATAGAGAGACACCATTTTGTTGAGAATCACACCAAGAACATCGTAGTCAAGTGCAGTCCAATCTCTAAATTTTGAATTTTCCATGGTTTCTCTTCCTTGTTTTATACCTTTTCTGTACCAAATCACAAATGATATGATTAGAAATAAATCGTATTAGGACATATTTTCTAAAATATGTTTGGAGATTAAATAAATTTCTCTAAACAATGTGTTAATTAATTCAAAACAAATAAATGTTATAGCATGCCTTATAAGATTTTAATTATTTTCCTACGTTAGAATAATTTTTTTAATCATAATTACTCTCCCAACACATTCATTCCCATGTTATAATTAACTTGCTTTGCAAAATATATTTATAGATTTAATTTAATGAAAGATAAAATGTTTATAAAAAATAAAATATGTAATTCAACTAATAATTTTTATAATTTAGCTTATACAACTCCTGTGCAAAATGATTTATAATTTAGATTACATATTATAGATAATGTATATAAAAATAGTATAAATTGTGATTTTTTAAAGAAAATAAAATTAATAATGTAATAAAATAATATAAAAGAATCTAAAAAAAATATAAAAGAAATTAAACAAAACAATAAAAATGAAAATAATTTCAGCTAAAAATAAAAATAATAATGTAATAAAATAATATAAAATAAACTAAAAAAATATAAAAGAAATTAAACGGAGTATATAGTGTGATTTAAAAAAATAAAAAAATAATCTAATAAAATAATATAAAATAAACTAAATGTGATTTTTTCATCTCGAGCGTAGGCATAAATGTGATTTTTTTGAAAGAAAATAAAAATAATATAGAAAAAACTAAAAAATATAAAAGAAATTAAAGAAAAAAAATAAAAAAAGCTAGGTCAAACCATAGCATAAAGCGTGATTTTTTCAAAGAAAATAAAAATAATAACGTTATAAAATAATATAGAATAAACTAAAAAAGGAATTAAACAAAAAGGAAAATAATGATGTAATATAGAATAATATAGAATAATATAAAAGAAATTAAACAAAAAAAGAGAAAAATAATAAGGAAAATATAAAAAGGAAAACGTGTGCGCAGGCATAAAGTGTAATAATGATGTAATAAAATAATAAGGAAAATAATGATGTAATAAAATAATATAAAAGAAACTAAAAAATATAAAGAAATTAAACAAAACAATAAAAAAAAAAGGAAAATAATTTCAGCTGTTCATACAAAGGAAAATAATAAGGAAAATAGGGAAAATAATAAAAAGGAAAAACGTGTGGGTAGGCCTAAAGTGTGATTTTTTTAAAAAAATAAAAATAATAATGTTATAAAATAATATAAAAGAAACTTAAAAAATATATAAAAAATTAAACAAAACAATAAAAAATAGAAAATAATTTCAGCTGAGGTGTATAAGAAAAATAAAAAGGAAAATTGTGAGTCGGCAAAAGTGTGATTTTTTTAAAGAAAATAAAAGAACATGGGGTTATAGTAATAGGGGGAAGTCAGAAATCTTAAGTACTTTGTAAATTTATTTTCAGTTCGGGTTAACTCGAATTTTAGCAACATTAACTTGAAATAACTCATTCAGGTTCACAAAAATGAACATAACCTGACTCGATTCAAGTTGCCTGGATTGTCAGGTTAAATGTACATCCCTACTCCTAATTTTAGTAAAAAAATAAAACTTAGTATTTGACAAAACTGTTAAAATTGTTTATATTTAAAACAAATAATTGATAAAAATATTTTAAAAATATTTTAAAATAAACTTAATCAAATATTTAAAAATTATAACTGGTAAAAAGGTGGGCGACCAATTATGACAAAAACAAGGACACGCACACGAAAAAAGCGTTAGAATTTAAATTTATACAAAAAAAAAAATAATAAAAATAATAAAAATTAAAACATAAGCAGAGAATTTAAATTATACAAAAAAAAATTAAAACATAATGAAGGCAGAGATAGGTACCGTAGTGAGCCGACAAGGACAAAGAATTCGTTCGATCTAGAAAAATCAATACTTCAGTTTTATAGGGTGTATTGGAGACTTAAAATTCCTCAATCACATTTGTGTGAAATCGTGAGTTATTTTATACCTAAAACAATTAACAAAAAAAAAAATATTTAAATTAGGAAATATTTGATTCGAGTAAATAATAATAAAAAAAATATATGTATACCATGGAAACCAAAATAATAAAAGGAAAAAAATATTTAAACAAAAAAGGAAAGTCTTACCGCAAAACATTATTTATGTGAAACAATCAAATGAAAAAAAGAAGGTAGATATGTACTCAAATCAATTATATATATATAATACAAATAATTTCCCTCAACTCTACCATTTATATTTATCTTTTTTTTTCAAAAAAATAATTTTAATAATATAATTAAAATAAGATATATGTTCGAGTTCTCGAAATCTAATAATAATATGTCAAAAAAGAAAGCTAATGGTACACATTTAGAAGGAAGAGTGAGAACGAATTTAAAATGCTATGTGATCCGACGGTGTATGTTTACACATTTATGACAAACGTGGATCTCATCCGTTGGATCGGAGTAAACCATTTTCTTTTTCCTTTTTCCATTTTTTTTTATGTATTATATATATTCAGTTTTTTTAAAATGATTTTTTCCCTTCTTTTTCATTTTATTTTAGTATATATTTTTCTCTTTTTGTTATTTTAGGATAAAATCTTTTATAATATTTTTTATCAGATTTAATTTTAATTCAAAATTTAAAACATGAAAAATTACGAACTATTTAATCTTTTTCAAATTTGAATTCAGTTAATAAAATAGTTATTTCCAAAACAATCATTATTTTATTATAAAAAATATACAAAAATTTTTGGTCGTATGATATTGCTAAATCAGTGTGGGGTGGACTTAATTTTCAATTTAATTAAGTACAAGACCATTTTTCCAAATTCATAATTTTTAACATTATTTTTATAATTTGCCACTTTATAGGATTATTTTGGACTTAATTTTCAATTTAATTAAGTACAAGACCATTTTTCCAAATTCATAATTTTTAACATTATTTTTATAATTTGCCACTTTATAGGATTATTTTGGACTTAATTTTCAATTTAATTAAGTACAAGACCATTTTTCCAAATTCATAATTTTTAACATTATTTTTATAATTTGCCACTTTATAGGATTATTTTGGACTTAATTTTCAATTTAATTAAGTACAAGACCATTTTTCCAAATTCATAATTTTTAACATTATTTTTATAATTTGCCACTTTATAGGATTATTTTGGACTTAATTTTCAATTTAATTAAGTACAAGACCATTTTTCCAAATTCATAATTTTTAACATTATTTTTATAATTTGCCACTTTATAGGATTATTTTGGACTTAATTTTCAATTTAATTAAGTACAAGACCATTTTTCCAAATTCATAATTTTTAACATTATTTTTATAATTTGCCACTTTATAGGATTATTTTGGACTTAATTTTCAATTTAATTAAGTACAAGACCATTTTTCCAAATTCATAATTTTTAACATTATTTTTATAATTTGCCACTTTATAGGATTATTTTGGACTTAATTTTCAATTTAATTAAGTACAAGACCATTTTTCCAAATTCATAATTTTTAACATTATTTTTATAATTTGCCACTTTATAGGATTATTTTGGACTTAATTTTCAATTTAATTAAGTACAAGACCATTTTTCCAAATTCATAATTTTTAACATTATTTTTATAATTTGCCACTTTATAGGATTATTTTGGACTTAATTTTCAATTTAATTAAGTACAAGACCATTTTTCCAAATTCATAATTTTTAACATTATTTTTATAATTTGCCACTTTATAGGATTATTTTGGACTTAATTTTCAATTTAATTAAGTACAAGACCATTTTTCCAAATTCATAATTTTTAACATTATTTTTATAATTTGCCACTTTATAGGATTATTTTGGACTTAATTTTCAATTTAATTAAGTACAAGACCATTTTTCCAAATTCATAATTTTTAACATTATTTTTATAATTTGCCACTTTATAGGATTATTTTGGACTTAATTTTCAATTTAATTAAGTACAAGACCATTTTTCCAAATTCATAATTTTTAACATTATTTTTATAATTTGCCACTTTATAGGATTATTTTGGACTTAATTTTCAATTTAATTAAGTACAAGACCATTTTTCCAAATTCATAATTTTTAACATTATTTTTATAATTTGCCACTTTATAGGATTATTTTGGACTTAATTTTCAATTTAATTAAGTACAAGACCATTTTTCCAAATTCATAATTTTTAACATTATTTTTATAATTTGCCACTTTATAGGATTATTTTGGACTTAATTTTCAATTTAATTAAGTACAAGACCATTTTTCCAAATTCATAATTTTTAACATTATTTTTATAATTTGCCACTTTATAGGATTATTTTGGACTTAATTTTCAATTTAATTAAGTACAAGACCATTTTTCCAAATTCATAATTTTTAACATTATTTTTATAATTTGCCACTTTATAGGATTATTTTGGACTTAATTTTCAATTTAATTAAGTACAAGACCATTTTTCCAAATTCATAATTTTTAACATTATTTTTATAATTTGCCACTTTATAGGATTATTTTGGACTTAATTTTCAATTTAATTAAGTACAAGACCATTTTTCCAAATTCATAATTTTTAACATTATTTTTATAATTTGCCACTTTATAGGATTATTTTGGACTTAATTTTCAATTTAATTAAGTACAAGACCATTTTTCCAAATTCATAATTTTTAACATTATTTTTATAATTTGCCACTTTATAGGATTATTTTGGACTTAATTTTCAATTTAATTAAGTACAAGACCATTTTTCCAAATTCATAATTTTTAACATTATTTTTATAATTTGCCACTTTATAGGATTATTTTGGACTTAATTTTCAATTTAATTAAGTACAAGACCATTTTTCCAAATTCATAATTTTTAACATTATTTTTATAATTTGCCACTTTATAGGATTATTTTGGACTTAATTTTCAATTTAATTAAGTACAAGACCATTTTTCCAAATTCATAATTTTTAACATTATTTTTATAATTTGCCACTTTATAGGATTATTTTGGACTTAATTTTCAATTTAATTAAGTACAAGACCATTTTTCCAAATTCATAATTTTTAACATTATTTTTATAATTTGCCACTTTATAGGATTATTTTGGACTTAATTTTCAATTTAATTAAGTACAAGACCATTTTTCCAAATTCATAATTTTTAACATTATTTTTATAATTTGCCACTTTATAGGATTATTTTGGACTTAATTTTCAATTTAATTAAGTACAAGACCATTTTTCCAAATTCATAATTTTTAACATTATTTTTATAATTTGCCACTTTATAGGATTATTTTGGACTTAATTTTCAATTTAATTAAGTACAAGACCATTTTTCCAAATTCATAATTTTTAACATTATTTTTATAATTTGCCACTTTATAGGATTATTTTGGACTTAATTTTCAATTTAATTAAGTACAAGACCATTTTTCCAAATTCATAATTTTTAACATTATTTTTATAATTTGCCACTTTATAGGATTATTTTGGACTTAATTTTCAATTTAATTAAGTACAAGACCATTTTTCCAAATTCATAATTTTTAACATTATTTTTATAATTTGCCACTTTATAGGATTATTTTGGTAAATTTGGTGTCCCTTAAATTTTTAATTTATTTTTTTATGATTAGTTTTTAAAAAATACTGCTTACTTTTCCAGTTACTTCAATTTTTACCTTTAACCTTTTTTCCATCTTTACTTCCTTTGTATTGGTGGATAGGTCTTTTGTGCCTTTCTACAGTGCACATATCTTTTGTCGTGCAAATGTTTGTGTGGGCTACCCTTTTCATGGTTCCGAAAAGATGTTCCGAGAACTTGAGCAAAGAGTAGTTGGGGGTTTTATAGAATTTGAAAGTGGGAACTCCTTTATTTGATGTAACTACTTGAGCCGGAGGAAATGAAACTTTCACGTACGATTGTGAAAGGGGGAGATCCTATAATATCCTATCCAAATTTTTCTTTTGGTTGGCCCATAGCTAAAAAAAACTTACTTTCTTACGATTACGGGGTTCATCGAGTACGCATCGTAGTCCTTCATATAGTAGTCTTTCATCATTAATTAATAACTAGATAAGTTCCGGTGATTGGGGGGTTTCTACTTCCTATATTTTGAATGATCATGGATGAAATTTTTTCTCTTCTAAAAATCACTACTAGTGTATTGTTATTATAATATGATTTCTATCCTGCTTTTCAAGTAGTCTGCCATCATACTTTGGTTGGTTTAGCCCACCTGCCCACCCCCTTTCATTCATACGGGCCCGACTTCAAGAGTTGAACCAGTCTGGTAAAAGCCTTTCGTATTTTAAATCGGGTAGATAGCTCACACCAAGAGGAGAGACATGATGGTAGATAGCTCAATCTGGGTGAGCCATTTATGTTTTTATTAAATAGTAAATTATGAACTTCTGTTATGTTTGTTTGTGGTGAATATTACTTATATTTTCAGTTGCTTGTTGTGAAAAACATTGTGTTGTGTTGTGTTTGTTTTGTAGATATTATTGTTACTATTATGTAATTTGGTTAATTACGCCGTGTATGTAGAATTATCAACCTCTCTCTTTATGTTATCGGGTTCTCGTCTCTCAACTTTTACTTATGTTCTTTCTTCTTAAACTGAGTTTATACATCTATTCTTTCTTCTTAAACTGTAACCTTTTTTTTCTTTTTTTTAAATGATTTGTGTATATTTTTTAAAATTTTAAGATGTGCATAATAAATTTTAAATTTTAAAAATTTGTGTTAAATAGTTTTTTATTTTTTATTTTTTTTTTATTAGTTAAATTCGAAAGTTTATAATTAATATATATATAGAGAGAGTTTATAACGTTTTTGGGTGGAAAAAAGTTTTGAAAAAAATGCATTGCTCACTTTTTTACTATAATACCACATTCCCTAGCACTTTTAAAGGAAGAAATCAAGCTCTATCTTGCATTACATTAATTTCAAAATTGGCCCAGCTTTTTAAATTATGGCCCAGCATGGACTTTTGATATGAAGTCAAGCCCAGTTGTCTCGGCCCAAACGCTCGGCCCACATCCCGCTCGCAGGCACGTCAGCCCCAGCCTCTGCTCACACGCACGCGAAGTCCGTCAGAAGCTCTGCTTCGGCCCAGGCCCACGGGCAAAACAAAATATATTTCTATAGGCTTAATTTTTTGCAAAACCCATTTTTTAAACTAAAATTATTTGTATACACATAATTTTAAAAATAAAATTTTATTTTAATTTTAATATAATACATGACAGTGTGGAAGTGAAGGGAGGAAGGAAGGGAGAAGAGAAGAAACCACACAAATGATACAAAGAGAGCATCAACAAATATATTAATCAATTTATAAATATATAAATCAACATCCTTAAATATTTGCTTACAAATTAATTTTAATCATCCAAATCTTTGGAGCATATGGTTGGGATGATCCACATGGGACTCGGTAAATTTTTTTGTGCAGGATCTGCTATGTAATGGTCTTCAAAGCTTCCATCTTCGAAGTTGAATACACCTAAATCTTGAGTTCCATCTAATTTCCCAACAACAAGATTAACGTAACGATTATCGGTGAAATATATACGGTTGGGTAAACATCCAGCAAATTCTTTAGTTGAAACACAAATGGACTGAGAGTCGCCAATAAAAATAGCACCACCATCTAAGCTCTTCACCTCTACCGCCCTTCGCATCTCATCTTCATTCTCATGGATAAGTTTGTAAACTTCAAAGCCCACCGTCTCGAATTGTTCTTCTCCAGAGTCTAATATCCTCAAAACAATCAAAAGCTCTCCTTTGGAAGACTCTGTAATATACGACGTAACCATGTGCCCCATTTCTATTGTGTGGACCATCTTTACAGATATACAAATAGATGAACTTTCATCCTCACTATTTTCAACTTCAACTTTCCAAACATTCAAGTAGTATTCTGTAGCATATAAAGTATCACCACAAATATTAATATCATTAAAAGGAATGTTTGGTGTTGGGTAGTAATACGTCCAAGTTTTATCATTTGCTCTTATCAGATACAATCTTTTGTATGTACCAAAGATACTTACAACCATGTAATCGTTTGGATATAACGATGGATCTTTGGTTAGTATTGCTTTAATTATGTGGCCTGGAATCCACTCAATGTCATCATATGTAGCAACCGGAGGAAGATAAATCACAGCCCCAGAAAAAGGGTTGAATAAAACGATACCGAGTGTCTCATCACGCATGATCAACCAACCGAAAGAGGAACCACAACACCTTTTGTTAAAGTAAAATTTGAAGTCAACCGAGCGAACTATGTTCGTAGTGAGATCGTATAAGCAATGCTGCTTTTCAGGACCATCCTTCGAGGGAACAATGAGCATCGGCAGTTGATGAACCTTGGAGGCAATTATGGATCGTTGGTGTTTGTGGCGTAATGCAAGAAAATACCAAGACTTACATACCAAGCTGAATTTGGAGATAATCGTAGAGAGATGGTAACGAAGAACCCAGCTCAGTTGTGAGGAATACAGGTCAAGCCCAG
Organism: Cucurbita moschata; assembly: GCF_002738365.1. Lineage (NCBI taxonomy): Eukaryota > Viridiplantae > Streptophyta > Magnoliopsida > Cucurbitales > Cucurbitaceae > Cucurbita > Cucurbita moschata. Next base: position 2,010,421 of record NW_019268551.1, on the reverse strand, counting down.
TTGTGAGGCCCAGAGAGATGGTAAAGCCCAGTTGTGAGGAATGAGAGATGATGAAGCCCACAATTCTCTTCGGCCCAGGCCCAGAGTTTTCGCTCGCAGGCACGCCAGCCCCAGCCTGCTCACACGCACGTGAAGCCCGTCAGAAGTTCTGCTTCGGCCCAGGCCCAATTCTCGAAAGCCCACATTTCTACTTCAGCCCAGGCCCACGGACAAAAAGTAGATCAGAATTTATAGACTTAATTTTTTTGCAAAATCAATTTCAAATTATACTTGAATTATTTCTAAACATGCTCACATGTATATTTTAAAATAAAATTAAAATATAAGACATCACCTAATTGTTCCACCTAAAACACATTTTAAGTTTGAAGCTCCTATGATTTAGTCATCCAAAAGGAATGTGCAAATTGTTGGTATATATAGTCATTTTCAATTATTTTAAACTTTTCTTATTCATCTTATTCTTTAGATTGCTGTCATTTGTATATGATTCTGTTTTATTCTACCTCTCATTTAATCCGTTTGTTACATCGATATTTTTAAAATTTAGAACCTATTACGTTTAAAATTAATTATTTAGAAATATGTTAGACATCTGGAACCAAATATTTTTAGAAAAAAAAAATAAATATATTAAAAAATATTATTGCAAACATCATTCACCAAATTAATGTTTATTTAGAAACTTATGAATTAATTGGTCCACTCAAATTACAAGAAATAAAATAGAATGTTAATCATAAAAAAATATATATAATAAAATAGAATTATAAACATAAAAAAATTAAAAAAAAGATGGAATTATAACCATAAAAAAATATAATCAAATAGAATATATAACCATACCATCTAATTAGTGAGTAGACTAAGACGGAGAATTGTTTTTAAGAATAATTGTGTGTTGTAATATGTCTTAATTTTAATGTCTTCAAAAGAGGCGAGAATAAATAATATATTTAAATAGAAAAATTATTTAATTTACTCAACAAAAACAGAAAATAACTATATATATATATTTTTTAAACAAATATATATATATATATTTTTTACTAAAACAGAAAATATATACATATATTTGTAAAAGAAAGGGAAAATATTTTAAACAAAAACGAAAAAAAAAATAATTTATACAAAAACAGAAAGTATATACCTATTTGTGAAAGAAAAGAAAAGAAAATATATATATATATATATATATATTAACTTAATCCAACCGATGATATAAGTGATTGTTACAAATCTAAACATGCACCCTACAATCACACCACCCTCCAAAAACCCTCACATTCTCCATAGCTCCTCATTTCACACTCTTTCTTTCTCCCCCGAAACCTATTATGGAAAGAGAGAGAGACTCACTCGCAGCTTCTCTCTTCGACTCAGACATGAACTACTCGTTGAATTAGCACCTCCAATTTCTCCTCCTCCGTGGACTAGGCCGTTGACATTCCAATGACGCCATCGATTTCAAGATCTTATACTACCTCTAGCCAAAGCTCATGATAAATAACCTTGAAAGAGTTTCATAAATATTCATGAATTCAAAATGAAACCTAAACTCCGAAAATAATCCTTCAATACTGAATTCGAAATAAATTCAAATGAAAGAATACTCAATGTAAAACTTAAAATAGTCTAATAAGAGTACACTCCTAAAAATATCCCGTCTCCAACTTCCATGGTGGCCTCAGCTCCACCGTCAACCGTACATTGGCGCCTTGCCTCTACCTGAAAAATGTAGGTAACACGTGGCTTAAGTATTTTATGAAATACTTAATAAGTCACCCCACTGTTGGGGTTAGGAATGCAAACACATGCAACATATGAGCGGGACCTAACTTTTCATAGCCTTGGGCGCTTTTCTATTCCGGATAGGGTTGGATGTGTGGTACTCCTTCACACATGGCCCATGTACGTTCACATGAACCCACCAGGCGGGCTCTTAAACATATCCCCTGGGCCTGACTTGGTCGGGCAAAACGTGTTACACGTAGCCGGACACCACAGAATAAAAAAGGGCCCGCATGATATCATGGCGAACATAAATATCGTATTTCATTCTTTCATATCATAAAGGTGAAGAATCCCGATGCACGTGACATACATATATGCATGAGGTCCCTTAACATATCTAACATGGCATTACATAAGCAGTGCTAACATCACATTTACGTTTCTTATATCACATGACATCTCATATGACTTACATTACATGGCATATTACATAAACATTCCAGTTGCATAAACATCTCAGGACATGACTCGATAATTCTACGTGTATCTATGACATCAATCAACATATTCATGGCATATAATACTATCATCTCATTCATGACATAACATAGACAATCAACAGTCAACACAAGTTCATACATCACCTAACAAACACAATCTACGGTCAACACAATCTATACATCACATAATCATATCACATAAAATATGGTGTATGCAAGGGCCACAGGGCACGCACCATCATATAACACGTAGAAAGCTAACTCCAACAGTAAGGTCACATAAAAATTTATAACCTTTCATAAGGTACCCTAGCTAAACCACATGCTATTTATCAAAATAAACCCTCGACCTAATCTGTCTTTAACGTTTAGGAGCCATACTGACCTCGGATGGTAAAACTAAGGGCAAAAACGGTTTCGGAAGGGCCAAAAACCTTGGAATCGATATATTATAGTGATACCCATTCACCAAGCCGAGCTGCCGAGCCGACCCATTAAGCCGCCAAGCTGAGCTGCGGGATTTGACAGAGCCGAGCCGCCGTACACGTCAAGCCGAGCCGAGAGGACACGTGCGGAGCCGAGATCAAGGCTGCAGCGCGCGTCTGTGTTGGCCGAAAGGCACAGGGCCCGCGTTCGTTCCGTGGGCTGGTCCAGAGGCCAAACGTGAACCCGACCCGTTTTCCTTCGTCTTCCTTACCCGAAATCTCGCGAAAACCCTAATCGTCGCTGCGCCGCCAACGACGACGTCATAACCCCGATTCCGACGATGTGACGACTCCCCTCGCCTATTCCGACCGACGCGCAACGATATTCAACACCGATAGCCTCGGTCGCTTCTCCCTCCGGCCACTCACCGAAGAAAATCCAGAGAACCACCTCACACGTTTTTTCTGGCTAACCCTCTCGATTTGTCCGTAGTCTCAGACACCCTGGAAAACCCTAAACCTTTGGAGAGCAAAAGTTGTTTAGAAGGAAGGAGGAGAGTTGTATATGGGAATATAAAAGGTTTTTATGACATTTCCATTAAATTAGTAATTTCATTGCTATAAATGTTTTCCAACGATAATAAATGCAGCATAATATCTTTTCATTTTGGCAGCAAAATAAAATCTTAGCATAAAATCTAAAATAAATAAAACAAAAATTCTAATCTTTATATAGTACTTCTCCAAAATTGACATTTTTTTTCCTATGATATCTTCTAACATGTTAGATTGCAATTAATTTTTTTTTTAAAGATTATTCAATTAGTATGATACCTTCTAACATATTAGATTGCAATTAATTTGGTAAAGATTATTCAGTTGCAGCAGATTTTATCTTTAATTTAAGTTTTAAGTTTTATTATCCTATATAATTGAGAAACAATGAAAACGTATAACTTGATTTTTATTGAAGTCATTTAAAGCTGTATTTCACACTGTTAGTTGGATTATTAATTAAAATGTGAAATACTAACAAAAGGTGACGAACAAGCGAGAAGAAGAAAACTTTAGCAACATTTGGTGTAGTTCTCGAGGAACGGGAGCTTACGTTAAAAAATTAAGGAATACTTCGGCTAAGGCCAACCAGGTAAGTGGTTCACTCGTTGTAGGTTACGCATTTTTTGCTGTATGTTGGCACGTGCCCGTGGATTTGCACGTGTCATTAAATTGTATGCTAGTTTAATGTGCTTAAGTACGAAATCATGTGAACGTGAATGTATGCTATGTATGCTGCTTAGTTTGATGTGATATGTTATGCATGTGACGATATGTGGTCCGTGAATGATTATTGCATGTTTGTATGGAATATGTGAATGTGAACAGCGTGAATTGTATGACATGAAACACGGTAAACTGTCTGGAATCATAGCCCCGATAGAAATGTGTATGAAATGTGAATTGAAAATGAGAATGACATGAAGCATGGAACGTGATAGTGGGTTATGGTCATTAAAGATAAATGTAGAAATAGGGGGACCTCATGCATTATGTGTGTTCATGCATCTGGGGGATACCCCCATCCCATCACGAGGGTATGGACGCGTACATCCAATGGCAGGACAATGATCGTTATGCATTGCATAGCACTTCCGTGGCGGTTCTAGTTTTAACGGATCCTGGCATAAGGGGCTCCTAGAGTATGCCCACCGGCTAAGGACAGTGGCCCAGCAGTGTGCGAACTAGCTGGTGAGCCCATATTCGCACGTATGGGCTATGTGTAGAGTATATGGTACACGTCCACGATTATCCATTAGGATTACACCGTAGGGAAAACAAAACGAAACGAAAGATAGATTCCATCATTTCATTGCATGTGATTGTTGCATTTAACCCCAATAGTGGGGTCACTTATTGAGTATTTCTTTAAATACTCAAATCACGTGCTACTACATGTTTCAGGTTAAGGCAAGACATTTCTGTACGGCTGACGACGGCATCGCAACTCGAGACCATGGCACATGCATAGGATAGTGGTATTTATTTTCTTTGTCTTAGGCTAGAATAGGATGTTTTTAACTTAAACTCTTATTCATTTTATTTAGTCTTTTTTTGTGTCGTTTTAAAGATGTTTTCGAAACACGTAAGTCAATAGCTGTGTTTTAAGACAAATGTTATATTTTATGGAATTTAAATGAAGTCTTCCGCATTCAATGTTTATGGTATGTATACAGTAGCGACCTTAAATTAAGTAGAAAATTTCGGGTCGTTACAGATATTGTGTTCTTTACTCAATTTTTATATAAAAATGTGTATGTACCTACATATACGTGCATATATATATATGTGTGTGTATATGCATATATATGTATGTATACATATACATAATATAATATACCAAACAATCTTAGCATAATGTTTTTCACAATAACATAATTTTATAACAACTGAAGATAAGTATAATATTCACCAAAGAAACACAATATAATATTTTTCACACTAACATAATACTATAGCAAATGAAAATAACAATATATTCACCAAATAAACATAAAATAATGTTTTTCACAATAACATAATATTATAGCAACTAAAAATAACTATAATATTCACCAAACAAACATAACATAATGTTTTTCACAATATCATAATACTTTGGCAACTAAAAATAACGATAATAATATTCACTAAACAAATATAAGAGGTTGATAATTTACTATTTAATAACAACATAAATGACTGACCAAGATTGAGGTATGTCATCTATCTACCGATGATGGCGTTTCTCTTGGTGAATTTACATGTCGCTCTTTGAAGGGAACTTCAACTTGCGTTGAAAGTTGGGCTGATAGAATACTTGCACTTGTGAATTCTGTAATAGTAGATAATGTCGTACTCCGTCCCAATCGCCACCAAACGAATAAAATATGTTATTTCCTGCTCCTTCAATTAAGTGTTGTTGTTGGTAGAAAGGCTCCTTCAATGGAGTGTTGTTGTTGTTGGTAAAAAGGTAAACATGTTATTTCCTACTCCTTCAATGGAGTGTTGTTGTTGATAGAAAGGTAAAGATAGAGAGACATACCAAGAAGGAAGCTCAGTAATATAACCAGTGAAAGGAGCGTTATGGATGTGATGTAAGGAAGAACACAACAATTCTTTATAGAGGAAATTGCTTGATGAGCAAGAATGGTCAGCTACATAGTAGTTAATTTTGTATAACTCATATAATAATTATGTAAATGAATACTAAGATATGATGGTTTCCTCTCTCATACTTATTGTTTTTTCATAAAAATAAAATAAAATAAATAAATAAATAAGCAAACAACCTTTTTACACCAATGAAATAGACTTGTTTCCTAATTTTGGTAAGTTAGATAGTACAAGAATACCAAAAATAAACAGACAAACGGAACTATATTGTGCAGTGATAAGCTGGTCAGATGGGAGGGAGGTCGGATGGCACTCAGACTTTATTCCCTCTCATTTTCACTCCTAATTTTAGTCGAAAGATAGACATGTTAGACGGTAGAAGAAAACGAAAAATAAACAAAAATTATTTGTATACCCATATATTTTAAAAATAAAATTTTATTTTAATTTTACTATAATACATGACAGTGTGTAAGTGAAGGGAGGAAGGGAGAAGAGAAGAAACCACACAAATGATACAAACAGAGCATCAACAAATATATTAATCAATTTATAAATATATAAATCAACATCCTTAAATATTTGCTTACAAATTTATTTTAATCATCCATCCAAATCTTTGGAGCATATGGTTGGGATGATCCATATAGGACTAGGCAAATTTTTTTTGTGCAGGATCTGCTATGTACTGGTCTTCAAAGCTTCCATCTTCGAAGTTGAATGTACCTAAATATTGAGTTCCATCTAATTTCCCAACAACAAGATTAACGTAACGATTATCGGTGAAATATATACGATTTGGTAAACATCAAGGAAATTCTTTAGTTGAAACACAAATGGACTGGGAGTCGCCAATAAAAATAGCATCACCATCTAAGCTCTTTATCTCTACCGCCCTTCGCATCTCATCTTCATTCTCATGGATAAGTTTGTAAACTTCAAAGTCCACTGTCTCGAACTGTTCTTCTCCAGAGTCTAATATCCTCAAAACAACCAAAAGCTCTCCTTTGGAAGACTCTGTAATATACGACGTAACCATGTGCCCCATTTCTATTGTGTGGACCATCTTTACAGATATACAAATAGATGAACTTTCATCCTCACTATTTTCAACTTCAACTTTCCAAACATTCAAGTAGTATTCTGTAGCATATAAAGTATCACCACAAATATTAATATCATTAAAAGGAATGTTTGGTGTTGGGTAGTAATACGTCCAAGTTTTATCATTTGCTCTTATCAGACACAATCTTTTGTATGTACCAAAGATACCTACAACCATGTAATCGTTTGGATATAACGATGGATCTTTGGTTAGTATTGCTTTAATTATGTGGCCTGGAATCCACTCAATGTCATCATATGTAGCAACCGGAGGAAGATAAATCACAGTCCCAGAAAAAGGGTTGAATAAAACGATACCGAGTGTCTCATCACGCATGATCAACCAACCGAAAGAGGAACCACGACACCTTTTGTTGAAGCAAAATTTGAAGTCAACCGAGCGAACTATGTTCCTAGTGAGATCGTATAAGCAATGCTGCTTTTCAAAACCATCCTCTAAGGGAACAATGAGCATCGCCAGTTGAGGAACCTTGGAGGCAATTATGGATCGTTGGTGTTTGTGGCGTAATGCATGAAAATACCAAGACTTACATACCAAGCTGAATTGGAAATAATCGTAGAGAGACACCATTTTGTTGAGAATCACACCAAGAACATCGTAGTCAAGTGTTGTCCAATCTCGAGATTTTGAATTTTCCATGGTTTCTCTTCTTTGTTTTCTACCTTTGCTGTACCAAATCACAAATGATATAATTAGAAATATTGTATACCAAATCACAAATGATATAATTAGAAATAAAATTGTATTATGATCTATTTTCTAAAATATGTTTCGAGATTAAATAAATTTCTCCAAACAATATGTCAATTAATTCAAAACAAATAAATCTTATAGCATGTTTTAATTATATTCCTACGTTTTTAGAATAATTTTCTTAATCATAATTACTCTCCCCTATACATTCATATGTTATAATTAACTTACTTTACATAATATATTTATAGATTTAATTAAATAAAGGATAAAATGTTCATAAAAACAATAATTATTTATCTAACATATAAGTTCTCAAGTCTTATACAATATGATATAAAAGAAACTAAAAAAGATATGAAAGAAATTAAACTAGTATAAAGTGTGATTTTTTGTTGTAACAAAAATAAAAATAATATAAAAGAAACTAAAAAATAATAAAAAAGAAAAAAATTTCAATTGAAATTATTTTAACTGGGTCTAATCTTTAACTTAAAAAATTGTTAAAAAAATTAAAAAAATAATAAAAAAGAAAATAATTTTAGGTCGAATTTTTTCAAATTATTTATCTAAGTCTTGAGGTCTTAATACAATAAAATAATATAAAAGAAATTAAATGCAGCTAAAAGAAATTAAAAAAATAATAATAAGTAAAAAAAAATAAAAAAAAAGTTAATAAAAAGGAAAAAAATAAAATTTAATAAAAAGGAAAAAAATAAAAAATAAAAAAAATATAATAAATAAACGTAGTATAAAGCTGAAAAAATATTAAAAAAATATAAAAAATTAATAAAGAAAGATATAAAAGAAATTAAAAAATTAATAAAGAGGAAAAAATAGAAATTTAATAAAAAGGGAAAAATAGAAATTAAAAAAATAATAAATAAATTAAAAAAATTTAAAAAAAAATGGAAAAATAGAAATTGAATAAAAAGAAAAAAAATAAAAATTAAAAAAACAATAAATAAACGTAATATAAAGTGTTATTAACTAAAAGAAATTAAAAAAATAATAATAAATAAAAGAGGAAAAAAAGAAAATAATTTCAGCTGTAAAAATTTAAAAGAAATAAAAATAATAATAATAAATTAACAAAAAGGAAAAAAAATAAAAGGTAATAAAAAGGAAAAAATTAAAAAATAAATAAATAAATAAATAAACGTAGTATAAAGCTGAAAAAATATAAAAGAAATTAAAAAAATTAATAAAGAAAAAATATAAAAGAAATTAAAAAATAATAAATAAAAGAAATTATAATAAATAGGAAAAATAGAAATTCAATAAAATGAAAAAAAAAATAGAAACTAAAATAATAATAATAATAAATAAAAGAAATTAAAAAAATAAAAAAAGGAAAATAATTTCAAGTGGAAAAATTAAAAATAAATAAAAATAATAATAATAAATTAATAAAAAAGAAAAAATTAAAAAGAAATAAATAAATAAACAGTAGTATAAAACTGAAAAAATGTAAAAGAAATTAAAAAAATTAATAATGAAAAATATAAAAGAAATTCAAAATTTGATAAAAAAAAGATAAAAAAAAATAGAAATTTAATAAAAAGGTTAAAATAGAAATTAAAAAAATTAAAAAAATTGGAAAAATAGAAATTCAATAAAAAGAAAAAAAATAGAAATTAAAAAAAATAATAAATAAAAGAACTTAAAAAAATAAAAAAAAGGAAAATAATTACAGCTGTAAAAATATAAAAGAAATAAAATGTAATAAAAAGGAAAAAAATTAAAAAATTAAAAAAAATAAATAAATAAACGTTGTATAAAGCTGAAAAAATATAAAAGAAATTAAAAAAATTAATAAAAAAGAAAAAAATAGAAATTTAATAAAAATGGAAAAATAGAAATAAATAAAATAATAAATAAAATAAAAAAAATAATAAAAAGTAGGAAAAATAGAAATTCAATAAAAAGAAAAAAATAGAAATAAAAAAAAATAATAAATAAACGTAATATAAAGTGTGATTAACTAAAAGAAATTAAAATAATAATAATAATAAATAAAAGAAATTAAAAATTTCAATGGAAAAATTTAAAAGAAATAAAAATAATAATAATAAATTAATAAAAAGGAAAAAAATAAAATGTAATAAGAAGGAAAAAATTAAAAATAAAAAAAAATCAGAAATAAACGTAGTATAAAGCTGGAAAAATATATAAGAAATTAAAAGAAATTAATAAAGAAAAATAAAAAAAAAATTAAAAAATAATAATAAATAAAGAAATTAAAAAATAGAAAAAATAGAAATTCAATAAAAAGAAAAAAATTAAAAAAATAATAAATAAACATAGTATAAAGTGTGATTAACTAAAAGAAATTAAAAATAATAATAAATAAAAGAAATTAAAAAAATAAAAAAAGAAAAATAATTTCATCTGAAATAAATATAAAACAAATTAATAAATTAATAAAAAGGAAAAAAATAGAAATTTAATAAAAAAGAAAATAATTTCAGCTGGGTCCAACGTTTGCCTACGCAAGAAATTAAAAAAATTAATAAAAAGGAATAAAAAATACAAATTTAATAAAAAAAACTATTAGTATTTGAGAAAATTGATAAAATTGTTTATATTTAAAACCATGGATAAAAATAGTTTAAATTATAACCTTGAAAAATTTGACGACCAATGACAAAAACAAGGACTAAACTTAGGAAAAAAAGTGTTAGAATTTAAATTATATATAAAAAAAAATTAAAAACATAATAAGAGAGCAGAGATATAGTGGGAATGAACAAGGACACAAAGTCTTCGTCCCTCCTACAAAAATCAATACTTCAATTTTAGATGATGTATTCAAGACTTAAAATTCTTAAATCATAAATTTGTATGAAATCATTGTAATTATTTTATAGCTAAAAAAATTAAGAATAAGGAATATATTTAAATTAGGAAATATTTAAAATATATGCCTACTATGAAACCAAAAAAGAAAAGAAAAAAAAAAAAAAAAACATTTCAGGAAGACATTATTTACGTATGTGAAAGAATAAAATAAAAAAGAATGCAAACATGTACGGTCGGATAAATTATATAAATAATTTTAATAATAGAATTAAAATAAGATATATGTTCCAGTTTTCTATTATAAATCTAATATAATATGGCAAAAAAAGAGATATACATTTATTAAGGGTATGGGATTGAATTTAAAAGGGCATGTGATCAGATGTGATCAGACCGTGTATGTTTACACATCTATAACAAACGTGGATCTCATCCGTTGTATTAGAGTAAACAATTTTTTTCCTTTTTCATCTTTTCCTTATATGTATTATATATATTCAGTTTTTTTAAACAATTTTTTTCCTTTTTCATCTTTTCCTTATATGTATTATATATATTCAGTTTTTTTAAAAAGATTTTTTCCGTTTTTTAATTTTGTTTTAGTATATATATATATATATATATATATTTCGTTATTTTATAATCTAAATATATTCGAAATTTTACTTTTNGTATTAGAGTAAACAATTTTTTTCCTTTTTCATCTTTTCCTTATATGTATTATATATATTCAGTTTTTTTAAAAAGATTTTTTCCGTTTTTTAATTTTGTTTTAGTATATATATATATATATATATATTTCGTTATTTTATAATCTAAATATATTCGAAATTTTACTTTTCTTTATTTTTTATCAGATTTAACAGGTGTTTAAAAATTTTAAAATTTTAATTCAAAATTTAAACATGGAAATTCAGCTATTTAATCTTTTTTTCAAATTTGAAATCCACCCTTTTATTTTATTTTTGTAACAATCATTATTCTATTCCCAAAATTGTTAATAAATAATTAATAAACTATCCCAAAATTTTCTTAAAAATTATTAATAAATAATTTGATAGTTATTTCCAAAACAATCATTATTTTATTACCAAAAATATTTTTGGTTGTATGAGATAGCTTCCAAATCAGTCAATTCGAGTGGGCTTAATTACGAGACAATTTTTCCAAATTCATAATTTTTAACATCATTTTTATAATTTGCCACTTATAGGATTATTTTTGGAAATTTGGTTTATTATAAGGGCATTCTTTGCAAATTGGATTTGTTAAATTTTTAATTTATTTTTTAGAGTTACTTTTTCAATTACTTTAATTTTTATATTTAACCTACTTTCCATCTTTACCTCCTTTGTACATGCAATGATCATCATATACCATGCTCAATATGGAAATCATCATCATATACCATGCTCAATATGGAATACATCATGCAACATCATACTCATTTATAAGCCATCAACTGCATCAAACATATGCACATCATAGATCGAAACATAAATCACGTACATATAACATGCATCACAGCTCAAGCATCATACTCATACATCATCATGCTCGTAAATAAAAATGTAACGCAAACAATTCTAGCCTATCATATAGTAAGGACACTTACTTGGTTGGCCTTAGCCGAAGTACTCCCTAATTTAATTAACGTAAGCTCCTGTTCCTCGTTGGGAGTTGACTCTTATAAGAACGTTCATCTTATTCACGGTAATAAATCACATTTCTATCATAAATTAACTTAAATTTAGAGATAGAGTGCTATACTGACCTTATTTGTCTTACATAAGGTAAAAAAAATGGGTTTTGATAAAGCTCAGCGGCGAATTTTCCATCTCCAAGGAAAACCACCCTGATCCCCTATAAAAAAAAATGTCAAATTCCCCTTCTCGAGCTTCGCCTCTCACATAAAGTTCTTGTTTCGCCAATTCAAAAGTTGGCAAAGGTTTTTTTTACTAATGAATCAATAGTCAAAGTCATTCCATTCCGGAGACTGTCCTCGATCAAAAGATCATATTTCTAAATTTTCATAAGGCCCCCTTGGAATTCCTTCCAAAGCTTGTTGAATAATTTTTATGGATTCCGTCATCTCACCAAGTCTGACTAAATAACGAGCTAATGAATCTCCTTCTTTTTGTCATTGAACTTCCCAATCAAATTCGTCATAACACTCAAATGATCAACTTGGGTCAAAAACCTAGGAAACTGTATATTACATGTCTATACCGAGCCAAACCACGCGTTTTTGAGCCAAGAAGCCGTGTCAAGACGAAGCAGTCGACGTCTGCATGCGCGACATGTGTCGTTGTGGGGAAGGAGGCGCGTGTCGGGAGGCATTTCGGGTCAAGGCGCAGACTTCGAGTCGTGTCCTCGGGTGCGGGTCGTGAGGCTGGGCCGCGAGGGAACGCGTGTTGGGCCGTTGGTTTACTGGGCCGAAGAGCTTTTGGTTGCATGCGCAACATGTGTTGCCTTCGGGAGGAGACGCGTCGTAGACTTCGAAACGAACACTCGTGTTGGGTCGCCGGATTTAATGGGCCGAAGGGGTATGTCTGCAGGAGTGTGGTGTCTGCATGAATAACACATGGGACGTCGAATTTAATGGGTCGTCTGCATGAGTGACACATGTTGTGTTGGGTCGTCGGATTTAATGGTTCGCAGGTATCCGGTTCGGGTCTGACCCAGATTCGCCCAGTTCCCTGCGCGATTTTTGGACAGTTTTCTTTCTCCTTCCCGCGACGTTTCCAATGTCCTTTTTCTTCATTTTTCTCTCTATCCCTTCGTCCACTTCTCCTTCTCTCTCCCATGAAGTTTCGTGGTTGTTGGACGTCCGTGGAGGGAGATTGAGGATTCACCAAAAACCCGATTTCCGAACTCCTTCTCTGACAGTGACGACGACTACGCAACGTGTGTTTGCTTGGTGTGGACGTATTTAGGCTGGTGGTCACTTTCGCGATGTTGCTTGGTCGATTTAGGCATTGGGACTGACAGTTTCAGGGTGTAGAAGTTTGGTTTTTCGCTCGCTGTAAAACTTTGGCTCTCTCTCTCTCTCTCACTTCTTCATTATTTTCTTCTTTGTAGGTGATTCTGAGAGGCTTGAGGAGCGTGGCTGGAGGTTTTGGCGAGTTGTGGGGGTCGGGAAACGTGATTTCGTGACCTCGCGGGTTTTCCGACGACTGAGTTTTTTTTTCTCCTCCCTGATTCGTTACATTATATAGCCCTAAAAAGAACTTTCGTCATCAGAAGTCTCAAATTTTTGTACTAACTAGGGGTATTTTTCTCTTATCTCGTCCTCATGCTCCCACGTGGCCTCCTCGGTGTGGGGTTCTGCCACAACACCTTAATGAATGCAATGTCCCTGTTGCGTAGCGCTTTCACTTCCTGAGCTAAGATTCTTATGGGTTTTTCCTTGTAACTCAAATCTTTGCTGAGTTGGAGGGGCTCGTAATCTATTACGTGGATAGAGTCCGTCATGTATTTCCTGAGCATCGACACGTGAAATACATCTTGTACTCTTGAGAGGGAGGGTGGTAGGGTTAACTTGTACGCTATCGAACCGATTCGCTCGAGAATTTCGAAAGATCCAATAAATCTAGGACTTAACTTGATCTTAGGTCCGAGCCTCAAGACACCTTTCAGATGGCTAAATCTGGTAAAGCCATATATGGTAAACTATACCATATATATATCTGGTCCGGTAGAGCTTTGAAAATGTACTTTCTATTCTCTGTACTCTCTCTTGTTGTACATACTTGAAGTCATCAATACAAAATCCTTTTAGCCAGAGTTCTCCTTGCAACTTTTCTCTATTCTTTTTCTTTGTGTTCATCTAGATCGAGCGTGTGCGTTGTTGTGTGATCCTAACAACTGGTATCGATCCTAACAGATCAAACGGCTGAGATTTGAGTTCCGGAGATATTTCTCAGATGGTCACGGTAGATGCTCTGTTTCTGATCAGAGGGGCATTTTCGTAATTATACATTCTCCCAGGGGTATTTGGGTCATTTGCAACTTTTTTAATATTTTAATATTATTTTTCCTGAAAAATCCATAATTTTTCTAGATATTCTTCATTACTTGTTGGTCATTTTTCCCGAGCATCTTAAAATTCCTTGTAGATAAGGAATTAAAAATTCGGGAAGATCCTTAATAATTGGAAAAATGACCTTTTTACCCTTTTCACTTACTTTTACTTTCCAATCATTTTTCTATAGAACACTCTTTAAGATTACTTGTTAAGAGATAGGAGTGACTTCTTAAGATCCTTCGTCCTTGCTTAATCCTCCTAATTTCTCCCTTTTTGATCCTTTGGGTCTTTCATGTGTGGCGTATTCTCATGGGAGCTAATTTCCTTCATTTTTGAGTGTTACACTTATGCTCTGCAGACTTTTTTTAGTCTCCTTCGCTCAACAGACTCCTTCTCATTAACTTAGGAGACTCATTTTCGTCTTATACTTCTGTAAACCCCTTGCAGTCTCTTTAGCTCAACATGGTTCTTGCAATCTCCTTAGCTCAACAGGGTTCTTGCAGTCTTCTTATACTCTGTAAACCCCTTACAGTCTCCTTAGCTCAACAGGGTTCTTGCAGTCTGCTTATGCTCTGCAGACTTTTTGTAATCTTCTTACACTCTACATATTTCTTAGGCTATGTAGACTCGTTTTAGTCTCCTTCACCCAGCAGACTCCTTGTAGTCTCATTAACTTAGGAGATTCATTTTCGGCTTCTTATGCTCTGCAAACTTCTTATAGTCTCGTAACACTCTGCAAACCCCTTACTTACAGTCTCCTTAACTCAACAGACTCCTTGTAGTCTCCTTATGTTATGCAGACTTTTTACAGTCTCCTTACACTCTGCATAATTTTTACGCTCTATAGACTCCTTGCAATTTTCTTAAGTCAGCAAACTTCTTGCAAACTTCTTAGCTTAGCAGATTTCTTGTGACTTCCATACGTTTTGCAGACCTCTTGTAGTCTCTTTGCGCTTTGCAGACTTTTTTTCATCTCCTTACGCTCTGCATACTCCTTATAGTTTTCTTAGCTGAACAGACTCTTTGCAGTTTCTTTAAGCTATACAGATTCTTTGCAGTCTCCTTATTACACTCCACATACTTCTTATGTTTTATGTAGTCTCCTTGGCTCTGTAAGGATTTTTATTATTATTTTTTTTTTATGAAAACGGGTTGAAAAATTTTAACATTATATAAAATTTTCCGACTGAACTTCCTAGTTGCTATTGCTAGAAGGATTTTATTATTCTTGTGTATTTGATTTCTTAATTTAAGGTCATATCAGCATTTAGTTTTTGGTGCAGTCAAGCTCTTTTCCCTAAACAATTACTTTTAAATACTCTTGATTGTAATGAATTTGGTGTTTAAGTAAGCTTTTCTCATGAACTTTATCCAAACATATAGGACATATTACCTTCTCCTTGTTCTTCTCCTTCCCCTTTCGATTGTTCACTTCTGGTGAAGAGCTGGAAAATGAAAAATTGAATAGAAAAGAAAAACAGAGAGATGTGGAGTGTGGCATGAGAAAAGATGGAGTCGATAGTTGATGGAGAAAAAGAGAGGTTGTTGATCTCCTTCGATTTTATTTTATTTTCTTTTTTTCTCATATTTTTTTTCTTATTGTTTGGAGCGAATGGAGAAGGTAGACATTGATATTTGAATACTATGGGTGGTGGAAGATGTACGGCTAAGATGATGTATATTCAAGTTTTAGAATCCATGATAGATCCCTCTTTATCACACAATAAAATGTTTGGGTTCTTCAAAAAATGGAAGTGTTTAACCGTAATTGAACATAATAATGGAAATATTTTTTTTTCGAGAACGATGAATCATGCAGAATCGTAGAACATAAACTTCAGCAGCCTCCTTGCACTCTGCAGACTCCTTGTAGTCTCCTTACGCTCTGCAGACTCTTTGCAGTCTCATTACGCTTGCTCTGCAAACTCCTTGTTGTCTCCTTACGCTCTGCAGACTCTTTGTGGTCTCATTACGCTTGCATACTCCTTGTAGTCTCCTTATGCTCTACAAAATAACATGAAGCTATTTATAATATTAATATTTGCATTCTATAAGTAAATAAGACGGATTCAAGCTATTTATAATATTAATATTTACATTCTATAAGTAAATAAGACGGATTCATACTTCATAAATAGAGAAGCAACAGAAAATGAAAGACATAATAGAGAAATCTAGATAGATAAGCAACTGAGATGAGTGGTGAGACCGTGAATTTATTATTTGTGGTTTTTCTTTCCTTGACGAGACCATAAGTTACTCCCCGACTTATACTTCACCAAACACTTTTAATAAATAAAATACTTCTGATTGTGATGAGTTTGGTGTTTAAATAAGCTTTTCTCACGAACTTTCTCCAAACATATGAAACATTTTACCTTCTCCTTGTTCTTCTCTCTCCCCTTTCGGTTGTTCTCTTCTGGAGAAGAGCTTGAAAATGAAAAAATTGAATAGAAAAGAAAAACAGAGAGCTGTGAAGTGTGGCATGAGAAAAGATAGAGTCGATGGTTGATGGAGAAAGAGAGAGGTTGTTGATTTCTTTCGATTTTATTTTCTTTTCTTTTTTTCTCATCTTTTTTTTTCTTATTGTTTGGAGTGAATGGAGGAGGTAGACATTGATATTTTAATACTAGTGGTGGTGGAAGATGTACGAATAAGATGATGTTACCCAAGTTTTAGAACTTATGATAGATCCCTCTTTATCACACAATGAAATGTTTGGGTTTTTCAAAAACGGAAGTGTTTAACAGTAATTGAACATAAAAATGGAAATATTTTTTTTTTCGAGAACGATGAATCATGCATAATCGTAGAATATAAACTTCAGTAGCCTCCTTGCACTCTGCAGACTCTTTGTAGTCTCCTTACGCTCTGCAGACTCTTTGCGGTCTCATTACGCTTGCTCTGCAGACTCTTTATTGTCTCCTTACGCTCTGCAGACTCCTTGTGGTCTCATTACGCTTGCATACTCCTTGTAGTCTCCTTATGCTCTACAAACCCCTTATAGTCTCCTTAGCTCAACAGACTTCTTGCAGTCTCCTTATACTCTACAGACTTCATACTCCTTGTAGTCTCCTTATGCTCTACAAACCCCTTGTAGTCTCCTTTACTCAACAGACTTCTTGTAGTCTCCTTATGCTCTACAAACCCCTTGTAGTCTCCTTTACCAGCTGTAGTGCCCCTAATTTTCTTTAACTTAATTAGTGACGTCACCCATGCATACATAACTCATTAAACGAAAGCTCATCATAAATAACCTTGGAAGAGTCTTTCATAAAGATTCATGAATCCAAAACAAAGCCTAAACTCCAAAAATATACCTTCAATAACTGAATTCAAAATAAATCCAAATAAAACAATACTTGATGCTATAACTTAAAACAGTCTAATAAAAGTAAACTCCTAGAAATATCTCATCTCTAACTCCCATGGTGGTCTCAGCTCCGCCGTCAACCGTACATTGACACATTGCCTTTACCTGAAAAATGTAGGTAGCACGTGGCTTGAGTATTTTATGAAATACTCCGTAAGTCACCCCACTGTTGAGGTTAGGAATGCAAACACATGCAACATATGAGCTGGACCTAACTTTTCATAGCCTTGGGCGCTTTTCTATTCCGGGTAGGGTTGGATGTGTGGTACTCCTTCACACATGGCCGATGTACGTGTACATGGACCCACCAGACGGGCTCATATACGTACCCCCTAGGCCTAGCTTGGTCGGGCATAACGTATTACACGTCGCCGGACACCACAGAACAGAAAAGAGCCCGCATGATATCATGACAAACATAAATATCGTAATTCATTCTTTCGTATCATAAAGGGGAAGAATCCCGATGCACGTGACATGCATATATGGATGAGGCCCCTTAACATATCTAACATGGCATTACATAAGCAGTGCTAACATCGCATTTACGTTTCTTACATCACATGGCATCTCACATGACTTACATTACATGGCATATTACATAACATGAAAGTCCATCCCAGTTGCATAACATCTCATGACATGACTCGATAATTCTACGTGTATCTATGGCATCGATCAACATATTCATGGCATATAATACTAACATCTCATTCATACTTCACATAACATAACGGTCAACAATCAACATAATTCATACATCACATAACATACACAATCTACAATCAACACCATCTATACATCACATAATCATATCACGTAAATATGGTGCATGCAGGGGCCACAGGGCACGCACCATCATACAACATGTAGTAAGCTAACTCCAACAGTAAGGTCACTTACCTTGATGGTCTTGGTTGAAGTCACTCGCAACGAGCTAATCCCAGCGCAAACCGTCTTGCTGTCCTGTAGTATGTGCCCACCAACTCTGGGGCAAATCGCTTTAGTTTAGAAAATTCTCTGGCATAAGTAGAAACACTACGCCCCCTCTGACTCAATTGAGTGAACTTCTGTTGTTTTCGCAGCTGAACATCCTGTGGATAATATTCTTCAGTAAAGGCGCAC
Source organism: Cucurbita moschata (assembly GCF_002738365.1). Taxonomy (NCBI): domain Eukaryota; kingdom Viridiplantae; phylum Streptophyta; class Magnoliopsida; order Cucurbitales; family Cucurbitaceae; genus Cucurbita; species Cucurbita moschata. The sequence goes on along the minus strand of NW_019268551.1, from coordinate 1,991,466 downwards.
TTGAATTCTACCCACGAGATTGCACCTCCCTCAGGACTAATAAGGTCGCGGGTGGCCTGCCACCACAATTTTGCATCATCACGTAGCATAAACGTACCACACTCTACCCTATGGGCCTCAAGGCAGTTGGTCAACACAAATACTGATTCTGTTGGGTTTTATGTCCTAAAACTCATAGTTTGTAAACAAAAAACATATTCTATTTTCAATAAAGTTATTATTGTTGTTTATTCAGTAAAGATTGTTATTGAATAAAGTGAACTTTACAATCATTAATCTAAATCCAATAAACTAAGAACACTCTGGCTATAGTATGATTACTTGAACTATATGTAGAAACATAAGAGTGGATCAAGTTCAAGTATATAGTCAAAATGATCTATAGTATAAGGATAAGGCTGAGTACCTTATTCTGAGAACACTATGGATGCGGCCCACTTTTGTATATGATATAAACAATGTGATCACTAAATTGTACATGTGGAGACATGTGAGTGGGGGTATCCTATGCAATGAGTATTGCATAAGATCGGACCATGAAGAAAACCACTCTCACTTTATAATGTCGTTTACTGTTGAGACTGATTTTCTTTTCATTCGATAACCTAGGTAACTCGGTTTTAATCCTGAGCTAACCATGAACTCCTGTTTATTCGAAATTATCCTTAGATTTGCACGGGTGAGAGTGGCTCTAGTTCGCCGACTCAATAGGCCTCTCATTTCAGGGGTAAGACTGGGTGAATGGCTGGGGACATGGGGTGCAAGACGGAATTCACTCCTATCCACTTTTAGGGATAGAAGAGAGGTAGTTCCCTTAAGCACTGACTCCAAGTCTTGAACAAGGGGCCCCACCCTCTCATTAGCTTGAGAGGGATTCGGTTTACTGGTTGGACCACAAACCAATTGTTCATTAAAGGATCAGTGAGACATAAAGAACAAGAAGTAACTTTAGGGGTAAAACGGTAAATTGACCCAGCTCTAGTTACGAACAACCTGTGAAGGATCGACTTACTAATCATGGTTAACAAGGTTAATGAGTTTAACCGGTTCATCTTGAATCGTTGGAGCCCAGGATCTATAGGTCCATTAGGTCCCTCTGCTAGCTCATATCGGACTAAACCATACAACAGTGTGACGAGTGAGTTCGAAGTGTTCGAATTCAAATTAGGGAATATGCGCTACATATATACGATATATTTAACCGCATTTTTGTTTTATTTACGAATTAAACAAAAAGAGAGAATCTGAGATATTTAAATAAGATTTAAATATCTCAATCAATTATGGGTAGGAATTGATTGGGATTGGCATTTAAATTAATATTAAATATTAATTAAATAGTTAATGTTACTTTAATTTGAAATTCATTATTCAAAAATTCAAAATGTTGACTTCATTTAATGGAAAAATCCATGTTAGTGGAATTTTGAGGTGTCAAAATTTCGTTTAACCAAACGTGCATGCTTGCCAAATAAACCTCACAAGTTTGAGTGGAATTTTGAGTGTCAGAATTTGGTTAACTCAAACATGCATGCTTGCCACATAATCCCAAACATTGGAGTGAAATTTTAAGTGTCAAAATTTGGTGATCTCAAATTTGCATGAACATGCAAACATGACTCTTTAAATCGAGTGATCATGGTACATAGAAGGTCTTCTTCTTCTTGGTGAAAAACCTTGAGAAAAACCTCTCACAAATACTCTCTTCTCATATACAAAATCCCTCCCAAGTTTAGTCGCTCACCAGATTCCACAATCCCGTTCTAAGGCCGGAGGATAGTGGAGAAGACACTAGTGGTGGTTCAAAAC
>NW_019268551.1:1968012-1988220 GCF_002738365.1 Cucurbita moschata | reverse complement strand
CGAAGTAGAAGTCATGTGGCCCAAAACTGAAGCCCAAACTAATATGGAAACTCAGGCCCAACCCAAAGTAGAAGTGAAGTGGCCCAAAGGCTGAAGCTCAAGTTCATATGGAAACTCAGGCCGAACCCAAAGTGGAAGTCAGGCTGCAGACGTTATTGAAGCTCAGGCTCGACCCAAAATCGAAGCCGAAGCCCAAACTTAATTGATGCCCCAGCCGAACTTTAAGCCCAAATCCAATCCTAAATCAGCAAATTCATACTAAACTTTTTTACTAAACCCGGTCTATAACATGGGCGACCCTTAATGGGTCGATGTTTGAAGAGGATTCGGTGTGCAGAGAGCGATGGAAATTTCAGAGTTTAGATTCTGCCAACTATTTTACCGGCAATTCATTGTGGCATTCACTATTACCGGCGAATTAATCGTGGAATTGACGGTATATTAATGGTAAATATATTGAAGTTGATGGCGGGTAAATATATTTTTGCACTTTTTTAAAAAGTTAAAAGGTAGTAATTGTTATGTCATTTTAGGTCCCAAATAACTTTGGTTATTATTATTTTTTTTAATATTGTAACTTTTGAAACAACAAGTCTTTCCATCTCCTCCTCACTAAGTACTTCGTGACACTAATCGGATCTGAGTTTGCATGAAAAATGTAGGTTTTTTTTTTTTTTTTCTTCTTCCTTAGTTATGGAAGAGTATCAACGGGAGGGGCTTGTCGATCCGATAGAAGATAACAGTAGTAGAAAGCAGAAGGACATGCCAAACTGGGGAAGGAAGAGAAGAAAAAATAAAGCGTTAGAAAAGGAGAAGGAGATTGTAATATGTCCGGTGTGTTTGGAGGGAGTTCGTGAGAAAAGCATACTTGACACCAAGCTCGCCACAATAGAAAGTATTTTATTTGTCGAAGGTGCTCGGTGAAGTATAAGTCGAAGAGTGACTTGTGGTCTCATCAAGAAAAGAACCACAAATAATAAATCAATCGGTTGCTATCTGTCTATATTTTTCTATTATATTTTTCTTCTTTGTTTATGAAATATGAATCTGCCTTATTTACTTATAGATGCAAATATCAATAGTGTGAGTAACTTGGTGTATTACCTAGTGTATTTACTTAGGAAGGTAATGTTTTCATATCTTATGAAATATTATATATATATTTTAGTTTATAAAATACATATTACCCTTTTCATTAATTTTTTTAATTTCTTTTATATTTTTTTTGGGCCTGAGTTTCCATATGAACTTGGGCTTCAGATTTGGGCCACTTGACTTCGACTCTGGGGTGGGCTGAGTTTTCATATGAACTTGGGCTTCATTCTTTGGGCCACCTGACTTCTACTTTGGTTGGGCTGACTTTCCTTATTAGCTTGGGGTTTAGGTTGCTTGATGAGTAAGTAGATGCTTTTGGACGTTGATCAAATTTTATCCGACTTTCCTTATTATTCATCTAATCCGTTGATAAATCCATATTTTTTAATTTTTGGAGCTATTATATTTAAAAGTAATTATTTAGGAATATATTACAAAGTTCAAATATATTTTAAGAGAAAGGAATTTTGGAATCAAATATTTTTAGAAAAAAAATCAAATAATATAATTAAAAATTGAAACATTAATTGCTATGGGAGCGTTTTTGGAGGAAAAAAAAACATGTGTTTTAAAATGTATAAAAATCAGTTACAGAAATATCTGTTACAGAAAAGGTATAAAATATTTTCTATTGTGGTGAGTTTGATGGTTAAGTAATCTAAACTCTCTCGAAACACACAAAATGAGAGAGTAAAATGTGGAGAATGATGAAATTAAGTTTTATTTATTTATTTATTTAACTTAATTAATTAATTATTTATTTTTAATTTTTTATAACCAACTACTAAAATTTTATAAAATAATCTTTTATTATAAGTAATATATATTTTATATTAATTACAACATATATTAAAAAACACACACAAACATACATATAGAAGGAATTCAAATTTATTTATTAACTCTCACCCATGCTCGAATTCAAATTTGAAAAAGATTAAATAGGAAGGATAAACCCCTGTTAAATCCGACAAAAATAAAAAATTAAAAAAAAAAACTTCAAAAATATTTAGATTATAAAATAACAAGAGAAAAATATATACTAAAATAAAATTAAAAAATGGAAAAAATCTTTAAAAAAAAACGGAATATATATAATACGAAAAAAAGGAAAAAAAATGGTTTCCAAGTTTGTAAACATACACTGTCCGATCACATAGCCTTTTAAATTCGATCTCACTATTCTCGCAAATAAAATATTTTGGTTTGTAGGTATGCATATATTTTTTTCATTATTATTTACTCACATAAAATATTTCCTAATTTAAATATATTCTTTTTTCTTAATTGATTTTAGGTATAAATAAGCAAAATCTCAATGTATTCATCAATTTTAAGTTTTCAATACACCATCTAAAATTGAACTATTGATTTTTGTACGCGGAACCAAGACTCTCTGCTCACTACGGTATTTTTTTTTTTGTGTATAATTTAAATTCTAACACTTTTTCCTATGCTGGTCTCTGTTTTTGTCATAGTCGTAACTTTTTACCAGTTATAATTTTTAAATATTTGATTAAGTTTAGTTTTAAATATTTTTATTAATTATTTATTTTAAATATAAACCATTTTAACTGTTTTTAGTTTTTTTACTAAAGTTAGGAGTAGGGATGCATATTCAACCCGATACTCCGGCGCCCCAATGTTTTATTTTCTTTAAAAAAACCACACTTTTACCACAGTTTTCCTTTTCCTTATTTTCCTTTTTATCTGAAATTATTTTCTATTTTTTATTGTTTTTTTTTTAATTTCTTTTATATTTATATTATTATTATTTTTTTTAAAAAAAAAATCACACTGCATACTCACAGGTTTTCCTTTTTATTATTTTCCTTATTTTTCTTATTATTTATTGTGTTGTTTAATTTCTTTTATATTTTTTAGTTTCGTTTTTTTAATTTCTTTTATATTATTTTATTATATTATTAATTTTATTTTCTTTAAGAAATCAAATTTTCCTTTTTATTATTTTCCAGCTGAAATTATTTTTCTTTTTTATTGTTTTGTTTAATTTCTTTTATATTTTTTAGTTTATTTTATTACATTATTATTTTTATTTTCTTTAAAAAAATCATGCTCTATGCCTATGATTCGACCTAGCTTTTTTTTTTTATTTTTATTATTATTGTTTTCTTTAATTTCTTTTATATTTCTTGAGTTTCTTTTATATCTTTTATTACATTATTATTTTTATTTTCTTTTAAAAAATCATACTTTATGCCTACGGCCGAGCTCAAATTATTTTGTTTTTATTGTTTTGTTTAATTTCTTTTATATTTTTTAAAGTTTATTTTATATTATTTTATTACGTTCTTATTTTTATTTTTTATCTGAAATTATTTTTCTTTTTATTGTTTTGTTTAATTTCTTTTATATTTTTTTATTTTCTTTTATATTATTTTATTACATTATTATTTTTATTTTCTTTTAAAAAAATCACAATTTATACTATTTTTATAAATCATTTTGCACGGTAGTTGTATAAGCTAAATTATAGAGATTATTAGTTGTATTCTTGGTTTAATTAAATCTATAAATATATTATGTAAAGCAAGTTAATTATAATATGTGAATGAAGGTACAGGAAATAGTAAATTAATTATGATTAAAAACAATTATTTTAAAATGGTAAGAAAATAATTAAAATCTTATATGGCATGTTATAACATTTATTTGTTTTGAATTAATTGACATATTATTTAGAGAAATTTATTTAATCTCCATATTTTACAAAATAGTCGATTTTATTTCTAATTATATGATTTGTGATTTGGTACAGCAGAGATACAAAACAAAAAAGAGAAACCATGGAAAATTCAAACTCTCGAGATTGGACTGCACTTGACTACGATGTTCTTGGTGTGATTCTCAACAAAATGGTGTCTCTCTACGATTATCTCCAATTTAACTTGGTATGTAAGTCTTGGTATTTTCTTGCATTACGCCACAAACACGAACGGTCCATAATTACCTCCAAGGTAACTCAACTGCCGATGCTCATTGTTCCCTCAAAAGATGGTCTTGAAAAGCAGCATTGCTTATACGATCTCACTAGGAACGTAGTTCGCCCAGTTGACTTCAAATTTTGCTTCAACAAAAGGTGTTGTGGTTCCTCTTTTGGTTGGTTGATCATGCGTGATGAGACACTCGGTATCGTTTTATTCAACCCTTTTTCTGGGACTGTGATTTATCTTCCTCCGGTTGCTACATATGATGACATTGAGTGGATACCAGGCCACATAATTAAAGCAATACTAACCAAAGATCCATCGTTATATCCAAACGATTACATGGTTGTAGCCATCTTTGGTACATACAAAAGATTGTGTCTGATAAGAGCAAATGATAAAACTTGGACGTATTACTACCCAACACCAAACATTCCTTTTAATGATATTAATATTTGTGGTGATACTCTATATGCCACAGAATACTACTTGAATGTTTGGAAAGTTGAAGTTGAAAATAGTGAGGATGAAAGTTCATCTATTTGTATATCTGTAAAGATGGTCCACACAATAGAAATGGGGCACTTGGTTACGTCGTATATTACAGAGTCTTCCAAAGGAGAGCTTTTGGTTGTTTTGAGGATATTAGACTCTGGAGAAGAACAATTTGAGACGGTGGACTTTGAAGTTTACAAACTTATCCATGAGAATGAAGATGAGATGCGAAGGGCGGTAGAGGTGAAGAGCTTAGATGGTGATGCTATTTTTATTGGCGACTCCCAGTCCATTTGTGTTTCAACTAAAGAATTTCCTGGATGTTTACCAAATCGTATATATTTCACCGATAATCGTTACGTTAATCTTGTTGTTGGGAAATTAGATGGAACTCAAGATTTAGGTACATTCAACTTCGAAAATGGAAGCTTTGAAGACCAGTACATAGCAGATCCTGCACAAAAAAATTTGCCTAGTCCTATTTGGATCATTCCAACTATATGCTCCAAAGATTTGGATTATTTGGATCATCCCAACTATATGCTCCAAAGATTTGGATGGATGATTAAAATTAATTTGTAAGCAAATATTGAAGGAGGTTGATTTATATCTTTATAAATTGATTAATATATTTGTTGTATCATTTTGGGTGGTTTCTTCTCTTTTCCCTTCCTCCATTCACTCTCACACTGTTATGTATTATATTAAAATTAAAATAAAATTTTATTTAAAATTAAAATAAAATTTTATTTAAAATTAAAATAAAATTTTATTTAAAATTAAAATAAAATTTTATTTTTAAAATATATACGTGTATATAAACAATTTTTGTTTAAAAAATAGTTATCATTTACACTGTCATGTATTATATTAAAATTAAAATAAAATTTTATTTTTAAAAAATATATGTGTATATAAATAGTTTTAGTTTAAAAAATGGGTTTTGCAAAAAATTAAGCCTATAGAAATATATTTTTTTTTGCCCGTGGGCCTGGGCCGAAGCAGAGCTTCTGACGGACTTCGCGTGCGTGTGAGCAGGCTGGGGCTGACGTGCCTGCGAGCGGGATGTGGGCCGAGCGTTTGGGCCGAGACAACTGGGCTTGACTTCATATCAAAAGTCCACGCTGGGCCATAATTTAACAAGCGGGGCCAATTTTGAAATTAATGTAATGCAAGATAGAGCTTGATTTCTGCCTTTAAAAATGAGCAATGCATTTTTTTCAAAACTTTTTTTAATTATAAACTTTGGAATTTAACTAGAAAAAAAAAAAAACTATTTAACACAAATTTTTAAAATTTAAAATTTATTATGTACATCTTAAAATTTTAAAAAATATACACAAATCATTTTAAAAAAAGAAAAAAAGAAAAAAAAATGTTACAGTTTAAGGAGAAAGAACATAGATAAAAGTTGAGAGACGAGAACACGATAACATAGAGAGAGAGAGAGGTTGATAATTCTACATCCACAGCGTAATTAACCAAATTACATAATAATAACAATAATATCTACAAAACAAATTTTCAAATATAAGTAATATTCACCAAACCAACCAACCAACAAACATAACACAAACAAACAAACATAACACAAACCAGCAAACATAACACAAGTTCATAATTTACTATTTGATAAAAACATAAATGGCTCACCCAGATGGAGCTAGTCTCTCCTCTTGGTGTGGTGTGAGCTATCTACCATCATCATGTCTCTCATCTTGGTGAATCCACAAGTCCCTCTTTGAAGGGAACTTCACCTTGCAAGTTGGGCAGGTATGATACTTTCCATTGTGGACTCGTTGGTGATAAACTGCGTCCTTCACCGTCCCCCTCCACGTACACATTAGACATTCTATCTCATCCTTCCACACGCTTTTGTTCTGTTGTTTTCCGGCGTTCATGTTGGTGCCGCTGGATGCCATGACTAGAGGAAATAAAAAAACATTACTACATTAGTAGAGGAATATACAAAATTAATCAAAGTAGAAGTTGAGACTGAGAGACATACCACCAAGAAGCTGAATAAGAAAACAAGAGAAATGCGGGAGTGAGGAAGAACACACTCCTCTTTTATACAATACAGGAAAATGCTTGCTGAGAATATGATGGCCTGCCCCTCTCTGACTTAATAATATGATTGCCCCTGATTCCACTCCTTTTCCATACAAAACACGCAAACAGCCCTCTCACAAAAATTAGTAAATGAATAGACTTTTTTTTTTTCTTTTATTCCCTCTCACTTTCACCCATGATATTGGGCGAGGGAGAGAGTTAGACACTCCACAGACAAACTAATGTTAGCGGGTCGGATCCGGGGTCGGCTGGCACTCCGACTGCGCTTCCAAGCTTGAGAATTGGTAGCGCCACGAGTCCAAACCGTCCCCGTAATTTTTGCCTACAGATAGACAGACGAGTTACAGAAGATCGAACCATCTCCCACAATAAACAAACTGACCTGTATTGAGCAGTGTTAAGCGGGTCGGATCGGGGCAGTCGTAGTGGGTCGGGTCACCTCACGGACCTGGGATTGTCGTAGTGGGCCGGGCTAGCCCACGGACCTAGCCTTGTCGTAGTGGGCCGGGTCACCTCACGGACCTGGGCTTGTCGTAGTGGGCCGGGCAGCCCACGGATCTGGGCTATCCGCTGGGCCGGGAAGCCCACGGATCTTGGCTATCCGCTGGGCCGGGAAGCCCACGGATCTTGGCTATCCGCTGGGCCGGGCAGCCCAAAGATCTGGGCTATCCACTGGGTCAGATTTGAGCGGGTCGGGTCTGGATCTGGATCCCTTCTCTCTGTTCTCGTTCTTGTAGGATATTGCCGGCGGAGTTCCGAGCGGATATTGCCAGCGGATATTGCCGGCGGAGTTCCGAGCGGATATTGCCGGCGGAGTTCCGAGCGGATATTGCCGGCGGAGTTCCAAGCGGATTTCCCGGCGTCATCTCCAAAACCATACATCATGTGCTGCACTGAAAGAAGAGGAGATCATATAATTACATTTTCACATACAAACTTGCGCCCAAAAATCAAAGAGGAAGAAAAGGAAAACCAGTTACATTGTTTCTGACAAACCCCTCTCTTGCGCTTAAAAGAAGTTTCAGAGGGTTGAGATGATCCAGTTCTTTGCTTTGAGGACGACCCAGCTGATGGATTATTCATCTTCACTATCTTCTACTACTAGGGTTTGGAGAGACGGAGAGAGATGTAGAGAGGCGGCGGCGGCGGGTTCGGAGTTTTAGGGTTTGGAGGAGAGAGATACCCGGTTTAAAATACAAAAGGCCTCCAGACTGGGTTCAACTCTTGAAGTCGGCCCGTATGAATGAATGGTATGGGGTGGGCAGGTGGGCTCAACCAACCAAAGTATGATGGCAGACTACCTGAAAAGCAGGACAGAAATCATATTATAATAACAATACACTAGTAGTGAATTTTAGAAGAGAAAAAATTCAAGTAGAAACCCCCCAATCACGGGAACTTATCTAATTATTAATTAATGATGAAAGACTACTATATGAGCGTACTAGATGAACCCCGTAATCGTAAGAAAGTAAGTTTTTTTTAGCTATGGGCCAACCAAAAGAAAATTTTGGATAGGATACTATAGGATCTCCCCCCTTTCACAATCGTACGTGAAAGTTTCATTTCATCCGGCTCAAGTAGTTACATCAAACAAAGGAGTTCCCACTCTCAAATTCTATAAAACCCCCCACTACTCTTTGATCAAATTCTCCACTCCAAAAGAATCTAGGAAAACGCAAGCCACGACATCTTCTTGAAACCATCAAAAGGATAGCCCACAAAAACATTTGCAAGACAAAAGACATTTGCAAAATTTTTATTTTTATAACGGTAGAAAGGCACAACAAAAGACCAGCCAAAAGTATCCACTATATAAACCCAAAAGTGGGAAGCAAAGGGACATGAAAATAAATGGAAAAGACCTTGAATTTCTTGAGATAAACATCCTTCCAAATCTCCAAATAAACATTACACTAGTAGTAGAAAAGGAGTCCAATATCCGATAAATATAACATATAATCACAATTAACAGATCGAGAACGTAATAATTTCAAGCCGATTGTCTCTGCAGTGACCAATCTCGAAATCAAATAAAACCACATAAATGATCTCTCGTTAGATCGACCTAGGACACAACCTTAAGAGCATAAAAATGATATTAGTATAAATATCCAGGAGTTGAGTTACCTAGAGTAATAATAACTCATCCCTATATTTCTCAACTTTTGTCTTAGTCACAAAGAAATTTCAGTACAAATAATAAAACGAGGGAACAAATAAAGATATTCCGTCTTTAATCACTTATCCACCCAAACTCATAAAAAAGTACATGCACTTTAGAAGAGAAAAAAAAGTTCAATAAATGCTCCGGTATTAATTTATTGAATCAAGAATTGAACATAAAAATGGAAATATTTTTTTTTTTCGAGAACGATGAATTATGCAGAATCGTAGAATATAAACCTCAGCAGACTCCTTGTTGTCTCCTTACGCTCTGCAGACTCTTTGCGGTCTCATTACGCTCACATACTCCTTGTAGTCTCCTTATGCTCTACAAACCCCTTACAGTCTCCTTAGCTCAACAGACTTTTTGCAGACTCCTTATTGTAAGGACCGGGCCGACTCGATGACTCTAAAAGACGGGCAAAATTTTTAACAAAATAAAACAACCAAAACTTAAATCATATCAAACATTATATCATAATAAAGTTTCTACAAAGTATTTTAAAACACAACATAACAGTTAAAATACAAGTTAAGGGACGACACAAAAGGGTTGAAGGACGACAGGTGAGATTTGTCTGTGGCACCTGCTCCAGAGTCCGTTCCCGACCCGACCAGCTCCTTATTTCCTGAAAAAAAATGGAGAATAGGGAATGAGTACAAAGACTCAGTAAGCAGCCTACTTGTAAGCTCTTAATCGTGTCCTTAATATGCTAGGGTACCACACTTTTTCTTTTCATATTCTTGTTTTTGTTCTTGTTCTTGTCGTAAGTTCTTGTTATGTTTCTTAATTCGTTCTCCAAGACACTTCCCTTAAGATTTACGGTACTAGACATGAACTTGTCATCCTGTGTCCGAGGCTTCAAGCGTTCCAAGCGACACAGTCTTAATACCTACGCTCAAGGCTTCTTATGTTCCAAGCAGCGTAGTTTAAGTCATACCCATGATGTACCGTGGGAGGTCCTAGGAGATTCTTAATTCATGACTAGGATATCTTACTCTCTTCTTGCTTCATCGTGGCCATAGGTTACTCCCCATGATAGACCATAAAGGTCACGTGATCGATGCACGCATGAGCATGGCATAGACCATAAAGGTCACATGATCGATGCATGCATGAACATAGCATAGACCGTAAAAGGTCGCATAATCTAACATAGATCATATAGGTCGCGTGATCGGTGCATACATGAACATGGCATCCTGCAAATCACAACATGGCGCAGGGCATCTCATCTAGGTGAGGGGAATGAAGCCAAACATGACATCCTGCAAAGCAAACACGGTGCAGGGCATCCCACCTAGAAGAGGAAAAAGGCCTCCTTAGAAAGCACCGCATGGTGGGAGTTATGGGCCACAATTAGACATGCTTAGAGTAATACCTAGCATTCTTGAATTTTGAGTCTTGAGGACTTTGGTCCCTTATGTTTGAGTGGTACCTAGCATTCTTCTTGTTTTGGTGGTTGTATACCTTGTTCTTGATTATTAATCTTATAAGTTTCTAAGATTCTTATTTTCTTGAAGCATAACTCGTAACATATTCGTAATCATATGAACCCATCTTAGCATGAGTTGTTATAGAAGGTCATAGATTCCTAGGGAGTTCTTTAGAGGGTTCTAGAGGAGTCTTGAATCTTAACATGTTTTCTTCGGGCGTTTCCTTAAGTTCCATCTTGGCTTATGTTCCAAACTTTCTCCAACCAACTTAAAATCTTGAACTTATCCTCGTGTCATATAAAATAGACCTTATAGGACATGGTTGGTGATTTGGAGCATATTTAGACCTTGAGCTAGGATATGACTTCTTGTTTCGTTTTCAAGAACTAACCCTCAGAGGTTGTCATGTCATATATCGTGTTTTGGTCCTGAAAACACTTTCAAAGTAACCCTTAGTTTTCTCCCCATGAGTGCATAGGTGACATTATCATAAACGTGGCATCCTGCTAGCATATCGTGTTGCAGGGCATCTCATTTAGATGAGGGAAAATCTTAAGTTCATCATGGCATCCTGCACATGGTACATATAGTAGGGAGTCTCACCTGAAGAGGAATAGGGATCTCGTGGTACACTTTGTGATGGGAGATAACGGTTACTCCGAGCATGGATCCTAGCAACTTGTTAAGCATACCATCTGCATTAACCTAGGTGTTTCCTTGTATTCTTGGGGATCCTAGGTTTATGCATAACATCTTGGGTCAAGCTTGGTACTTAAAGGTTCTTCTTAGGAATAGCCCAACGTGATCTTGTGCACTTAGAATCTTATCAGCAACCAAGGGTACCTATGGGGAATCTCTTATTTCATGGGTACCTCGTTAGTCATCCTAGGAGGTAAAGTCATGTGGATCGTGATGTACATTTTTCCCCATATCTTGGTTTCGCTATCTAACGTTTCCCAATGACTCCCAAACTTTGTTACTTTATACATCATCATGAGATAAGGATTCATACAACATTTCATAATGTTGGGAGGTCATTTAGGGCTTAACCCGTAGTAGTCTTCCTTAGGGGCATTATGGTCATTTTACCCCTAATTGTTGGTTTTGCTACTTAACGAGTTCCAGTAGCTTTCAAACTTCACCACCTCATCAATCATCATACAATAAGATCTATTGTAGAGTTTCATAGCATTTGGAGGTCATTTAGGTCATGAACCGTAGGTAGATATCCTTAAGGGCATTATGGTTATTTTGTCCCGTTTCTTGGTTTACCTACTTATCCTTATCCAATGACCACAAAATTCCATACATAATCTTAACATGATATAATATGCTCAGCATTAAAATTTTATAGGCATTAGAGCTCATTTTATTTATCATTATGATTTTTTTTTCAACGGACCAAAAAACATCTAAATTGAAACCAAGAGGCAAAAGTTGAGAAATATAGGGATGAGTTATTATTACTCTAGATAACACGCACTTTTGGATATTTATATTAATATTATTTTCATGCTCTTAAGGTTGTGTACCAGGTGGATCTAACGAGATGATGTAGTATGGCAATCATTATCATATATCATGCTCAATATGGAATACATCATGCAACATCATACTCATCTATAAGCCATCAACTGCATCAAACATATGCACATCATGCATCGAAACATAAATCACGTATATACATATGCACATCATGCATCGAAACATAAATCACGTATATATAACATGCATCACAGCTCAAGCATCATACTCATACATCATCATGCTCGTAAATAAAAATGTAACGCAAACAATTCTAGCCTATCATATAGTAAGAACACTTACTTGGTTGGCCTTAGCCGAAGTACTCCCTAATTTAATTAACGTAAGCTCCTGTTCCTCGGGAGCTGCTCCAAAGGTTGTTGGGAGTTGACTCTTATAAGAACGTTCATCTTATTCACGTTAATAAATCACATTTCTATCATAAATTAACTTAAATTTAGAGATATAGTGCTATACTGACCTTATTTGCCTTAAATAAGGTAAAAAAAATGGGTTTTGATAAAACTCGGCGGGCAAATTTTCCATCTCCAAGGAAAACCACCCTGATCCCCTATCAAAAAAATGCCCAATTCCCCTTCTCGAGCTTGGACTCTCACATAAAGTTCTTGTTTCGCCAATTAAAAAGTTGGCAAAGGTTTTTTTACTAATGAATCAATAGTCAAAGTCATTCCATTCCGGAGACTCTCCTCGATCAAAAGNCTCTCTCTCTCTCTCTCACTTCTTCATTATTTTCTTCTTTGTAGGTGATTCTGAGAGGCTTGGGGAGCGTGGCTGGAGGTTTTAGCGAGTTGTGGGGGTCGGGAAACGTGATTTCGTGACCTCGCGGGTTTTCCGACGACTGAGTTTTTTTTTCTCCTCCCTGATTCGTTACATTATATAGCCCTAAAAAGAACTTTCGTCATCAGAAGTCTCAAATTTTTGTACTAACTAGGGGTATTTTTCTCTTATCTCGTCCTCATGCTCCCACGTGGCCTCCTCGGTGTGGGGTTCTGCCACAATACCTTAATGGATGCAATGTCCCTGTTGCGTAGCGCTTTCACTTCCTGAGCTAAGATTCTTATGGGTTTTTCCTTATAACTCAAATCTTTGCTGAGTTGGAGGGGCTCGTAATCTATTACGTGGATAGAGTCCGTCATGTATTTCCTGAGCATCGACACGTGAAATACATCTTGTACTCTTGAGAGAGAGGGTGGTAGGGTTAACTTATACGCTATCGAACCGATTCGCTCGAGAATTTCGAAATATCCAATAAATCTAGGACTTAACTTGATCTTACGTCCGAGCCTCAAGACACCTTTTAGATGGCTAAATCTCGTAAAGCCATATATGGTAAACTATACCATATATATATCTGGTCCGGTAGAGCTTTGAAAATGTACTTTCTATTCTCTGTACTCTCTCTTGTTGTACATACTTGAAGTCATCAATACAAAATCCTTTTAGCCAGAGTTCTCCTTGCAACTTTTCTCTATCCTTTTTCTTTGTGTTCATCTAGATCGAGCGTGTGCGTTGTTGTGCGATCCTAACAACTGGTATCGATCCTAACAGATCCAACGGCTGGGATTTGAGTTTCGTGAGATATTTCTCAGATGGTCACGGTAGATGCTCTGTTTCTGATCAGAGGGGCATTTTCGTAATTATACATTCTCCCAGGGGTATTTGGGTCATTTGCAACTTTTTGAATATTTTAATATTATTTTTCCTGAAAAATCCATAATTTTTCTAGATATTCTTCATTCCTTGTTGGTCATTTTTCCCGAGCATCTTAAAATTCCTTGTAGAGAAGGAATTAAAAATCCGGGAAGATCCTTAATAATTGAAAAAATGACCTTTTTACCCTTTTCACTTACTTTTACTTTCCAATCATTTTTCCATAGAACACTCTTTAAAATTACTTGTTAAGAGATAGGAGTGACTTTTTAAGATCCTTCGTCCTTGCTTAATCCTCTTAATTTCTCCCTTTTTGATCCTTTGGGTCTTTCATGTGTGGCGTATTCTCATGGGAGCTAATTTCCTTCATTTTTGGGTGTTACACTTATGCTCTACAGACTCTTTTTAGTCTCCTTCGCTCAACAGACTCCTTGCAGTCTCATTAACTTAGGAGACTCATTTCCGTCTTATACTTCTGTAAACCCCTTGCAGTCTTCTTAGCTCAACAGGGTTCTTGCAGTCTCCTTATACTCTGTAAACCCCTTACAGTCTCCTTAGCTCAACAGGGTTCTTGCAGTCTGCTTATGCTCTGCAGACTTTTTGTAATCTTCTTACACTCTACATATTTCTTACGCTCTGTAGACTTGTTTTAGTCTCCTTCACCCAGCAGACTCCTTGCAGTCTCATTAACTTAGGAGATTCATTTTCGGCTTCTTATGCTCTGCAAACTTCTTATAGTCTCGTAACACTCTGCAAACCCCTTACTTACAGTCTCCTTAACTCAATAGACTCCTTGCAGTCTTCTTATGTTATGCAGACTCTTTACAGTCTCCTTACACTCTGCATAATTTTTACGCTCCATAGACTCCTTGCAATTTTCTTAAGTCAGCAAACTTCTTGCAAACTCCTTAGCTTGGCAAACTCCTTGCGACTTCCATACGTTTTGCAGACCCCTTGTAGTCTCTTTGCGTTTTGCAGACTTCTTTTCATCTCCTTACGCTCTGCATACTTCTTATAGTTTTCTTAGCTCAACAGACTCTTTGCAGTTTCTTTAAGCTATACAGATTCTTTGCAGTCTCCTTATTACACTCCGCATACTTTTTATGTTTTATGTAGTCTCCTTAGCTTAGCAGACTCCTTGCAGTTTTCTCAGATCAGTAACTCTGCAAACTCCTTAGCACAGCAGACTCTTTGCGGTTTACTTATTCTCTGCATACTCCTTGCGGTCTCCTTAAGCTCTGTAAGAATTTTTATTATTATTTTTTTTTTTATGAAGGGTTGAAAAATTTTAACATTATATAAAATTTTCCGACTGAACTTCCTAATGCCTATTGCTAGAAGGATTTTATTATTCTTGTGTATTTGATTTCTTAATTTAAGGTCATATCAGCAATTAATTTTTTGTGCAGTCAACCTCTTTTCCCTAAACAATTACTTTTAAATACTTCTGATTGTAATGTATTTGGTGTTTAAGTAAGCTTTTCTCACGAACTTTATCCAAACATATGGGACATATTACCTTCTCCTTGTTCTTCTCCTTCCCCTTTCGGTTGTTCACTTCTGGAGAAGAGCTGGAAAATGAAAAATTGAATAGAAAAAAAAAAACAGAGAGCTATGGAGTGTGGCATGAGAAAAGATGAAGTCGATGGTTGATGGAGAAACAGAGAGGCTGTTGATCTCCTTCGATTTTATTTTCTTTTCTTTTTTTCTCATATATTTTTTCTTATTGTTTGGAGCGAATGGAGAAGGTAGACATTGATATTTGAATACTATGGGTGTTGGAAGATGTACGACTAAGATGAAGTATATCTAAGTTATAGAACCCATGATAGATCCCTCTTTATCCCACAATAAAATGTTTTGGTTCTTCAAAAATTGAAAGTGTTTAACCGTAATTGAACAAAAAAATGGAAATATTTTTTTTTCGAGAACGATGAATCATGCAGAATCGTAGAATATAAACTTCAGCAGCCTCCTTGCACTCTGCAGACTCCTTGTAGTCTCCTTACGCTCTGCAGACTCTTTGCAATCTCATTACGCTTGCTCTACAGACTCCTTGTTGTCTCCTTACGCTTGCATACTCCTTGTAGTCTCCTTATGCTCTACAAAGTAACATGAAGCTATTTATAATATTAATATTTGCATTCTATAAGTAAATAAGACGGATTCATACTTCATAAACAGAGAAGCAACAGAAAATGAAAGACATAATAGAGAAATCTAGATAGATAAGCAACCGAGATGAGTGGTGAGACCGTGGATTTATTATTTGTGGTTCTTCTTTCCTTGACGAGACCATAAGTCACTCTTCGACTTATACTTCACCAAACACTTTTAATAAATAAAATACTTCTGATTGTGATGAGTTTGGTGTTTATGTAAGCTTAACATATGGAACATTTTACCTTCTCCTTCCCCTTTCGATTGTTCTCTTCTGGAGAAGAGCTTGAAAATGAAAAATTGAATAGAAAAGAAAAACAGAGAGTTGTGGAGTGTGGCATGAGAAAAGATAGAGTCGATGGTTGATGGAGAAAGAGAGAAGCTGTTGATTTTCTTCGATTTTATTTTATTTTCTTTTTTTCTCATTTTTTTTTCTTATTGTTTGGAGTGAATGGAGGAGGTAGACATTGATATTTTAATACTAGTGGTGGTGGAAGATGTACGAATAAGATGATGTATACCCAAGTTTTAGAACCCATGATAGATCCCTCTTTATCACACAATGAAATGTTTGGGTTTTTCAAAAACGGAAGTGTTTAACAGTAATTGAACATAAAAATGGAAATATTTTTTTTTTCGAGAACGATGAATCATGCATAATCGTAGAATATAAACTTCAGCAGCCTCGTTGCACTCTGCAGACTCTTTGTAGTCTCCTTACGCTCTGCAGGCTTTTTGTAGTCTCATTATGCTTGCTCTGTAGACTCTTTGTTGTCTCCTTACGCTCTGCAGACTCTTTGTGGTCTCATTACGTTTGCATACTCCTTGTAGTCTCCTTATGCTCTACAAACCCCTTATAGTTTCCTTAGCTCAACAGACTTCTTGCAGTTTCCTTATACTCTGCAGACTTCATACTCCTTGTAGTCTCCTTATGCTCTACAAACCCCTTATAGTCTCCTAAACTCAACAGACTTCTTGCAGTCTCCTTATGCTCTGCAGACTTTTTGTAGTCTTCTTATGCTCTGCAGATTTTTTGTACACTTCTTACTGTATCGACCCAGATCCACTGCTAGCAGATATTGTCCTCTTTGGGCTTTCTCTTATGGGCTTCCCCTCAAGGCTTTAAAACGCGTCTGCTAGGGAAAGGTTTTCACATCCTTATAAATGGTGGTTTGTTCTCCTCCCCAACCAATGTGAGACATCACATTCCACCCCCCTTCGGGGCCCAGCGTTCTCGTTGGCACTCTTTCCTTCCTCCAATCGATGTGGGATCGCCCCCAAATCCACCCCCTTTGGGGCCCAGCGCCCTTACTGGCACACCGCCTCGTGTCTACCCCCTTCGGGAAACGGCGAGAAGGCTAGCACATCGTTCGGTGTTTGGCTCTGATACCAGCTGTAACGCCCCTAATTTTCTTTAACCTAATTAGTGACGTCACCCATGCATACATAACTCATTAAACGGAAGCTCATCATAAATAACCTTGGAAGAGTCTTTCATAAAGATTCATGAATCCAAAACAAAGCCTAAACTCCAAAAATATACCTTCAATAACTGAATTCAAAATAAATCCAAATAAAACAATACTTGATGCTATAACTTAAAACAGTCTAATAAAAGTAAACTCCTAGAAATATCTCATCTCTAACTCCCATGGTGGTCTCAGCTCCGCCGTCAACCGTACATTGACGCCTTGCCTTTACCTGAAAAATGTAGGTAGCACGTGGCTTGAGTATTTTATGAAATACTCAGTAAGTCACCCCACTGTTGAGGTTAGGAATGCAAACACATGCAACATATGAGCTGGACCTAACTTTTCATAGCCTTGGGCGCTTTTCTATTCCGGGTAGGGTTGGATGTGTGGTACTCCTTCACACATGGCCGATGTACGTGTACATGGACCCACCAGACGGGCTCATATACGTACCCCCTAGGCCTAGCTTGGTCGGGCATAACGTATTACACGTCGCTGGACACCACAGAACAGAAAAGAGCCCGCATGATATCATGGCAAACATAAATATCGTAATTCATTCTTTCGTATCATAAAGGGGAAGAATCCCGATGCACGTGACATACATATATGGATGAGGCCCCTTAACATATCTAACATGGCATTACATAAGCAGTGCTAACATCGCATTTACGTTTCTTACATCACATGGCATCTCACATGACTTACATT
Source organism: Cucurbita moschata (assembly GCF_002738365.1). Classification (NCBI taxonomy): domain Eukaryota; kingdom Viridiplantae; phylum Streptophyta; class Magnoliopsida; order Cucurbitales; family Cucurbitaceae; genus Cucurbita; species Cucurbita moschata. Next base: position 1,970,468 of record NW_019268551.1, on the reverse strand, counting down.
ACATGGCATATTACATAACATGAAAGTCCATCCCAGTTGCATAACATCTCATGACATGAATCGATAATTCTACGTGTATCTATGGCATCGATCAACATATTCATGGCATATAATACTAACATCTCATTCATACTTCACATAACATAACGGTCAACAATCAACATAATTCATACATCACATAACATACACAATCTACAGTCAACACCATCTATACATCACATAATCATATCACATAAATATGGTGCATGCAGGGGCCACAGGGCACGCACCATCATACAACATGTAGTAAGCTAACTCCAACAGTAAGGTCACTTACCTTGATGGTCTTGGTTGAAGTCACTCGCAACGAGCTAATCCCAGCGCAAACCGTCTTGTTGTCCTGTAGTCTGTGCCCACCAACTCTGGGGCAAATCGCTTTAGTTTAGAAAATTCTCTGGCATAAGTAGAAACACTACGCCCCCTCTGACTCAATTGAGTGAACTTCTGATGTTTTCGCAGCTGAACATCCTGTGGATAATATTCTTCAGTAAAGGCGCACTTGAATTCTACCCACGAGATTGCACCTCCCTCAGGACTAATAAGGTCGCGGGTGGCCTGCCACCACAATTTTGCATCATCACGTAGCATAAACGTACCACACTCTACCCTATGAGCCTCAGGGCAGTTGGTCAACACAAATACTGATTCTGTTGGGTTTTATGTCCTAAAACTCATAGTTTGTAAACAAAAAACATATTCTATTTTCAATAAAAAGTTATTATTGTTGTTTATTCAGTAAAGATTGTTATTGAATAAAGTGAACTTTACAATCATTAATCTAAATCCAATAAACTAAGAACACTCTGGCTATAGTATGATTACTTGAACTATATGTAGAAACATAAGAGTGGATCAAGTTCAAGTATATAGTCAAAATGATCTATAGTATAAGGATAAGGCTGAGTACCTTATTCTGGGAACACTATGGATGCGGCCCACTTTTGTATATGATATAAACAATTTGATCACTAAATTGTACATGTGGAGACATGTGAGTGGGGGCATCCTATGCAATGAGTATTGCATAAGATCGGACCATGAAGAAAACCACTCTCACTTTATAATGTCGTTTACTGTTGAGACTGATTTTCTTTTCATTCGATAACCTAGGTAACTCGGTTTTAATCCTGAGCTAACCATGAACTTCTGTTTATTCGAAATTATCCTTAGATTTGCACGGGTGAGAGTGGCTCTAGTTCGCCGACTCAATAGGCCTCTCATTTCAGGGGTAAGACTGGGTGAATGGCTGGGGACATGGGGTGCAAGACGGAATTCACTCCTATCCACTTTTAGGGATAGAAAAGAGGTAGTTCCCTTAAGCACTGACTCCAGGTCTTGAACAAGGGGCCCCACCCTCTCATTAGCTTGAGAGGGATTCGGTTTACTAGTTGGACCACAAACCAATTGTTCATTAAAGGATCAGTGAGACATAAGGAACAAGAAGTAACTTTAGGGGTAAAACGGTAAATTGACCCAGCTCTAGTTACGAACAACCTGTGAAGGATCGACTTACTAATCATTCATGGTTATATCAAATGGACAGAAATATATCTATAGTGAGGGGAGTGCAACTACTAGGCTATAGTGGAGTGTCATAGTAGTTAACGAATGTTGGTTAACAAGGTTAATGAGTTTAACCGGTTAATCATGGATCGTTGGAGCCCAGGATCTATAGGTCCATTAGGTCCCTCTGCTAGCTCATATCGGACTAAACCATACAACAGTGTGACGAGTGAGTTCGAAGTGTTCGAATTCAAATTAGGGAATATGCGCTACATATATACGATATATTTAACCGCATTTTTGTTTTATTTACGAATTAAACAAAAAGAGAGAATCTGAGATATTTAAATAAGATTTAAATATCTCAATCAATTATGGGTAGGAATTGATTGGGATTGGCATTTAAATTAATATTAAATATTAATTAAATAGTTTAATTAATCATTTAATGTTACTTTAATTTGAAATTCATTATTCAAAAATTAAAAATGTGACTTCATTTAATGGAAAAATCCATGTTAGTGGAATTTTGAGGTGTCAAAATTTCGTTTAACCAAACGTGCATGCTTGCCAAATAAACCTCACAAGTTTGAGTGGAATTTTGAGTGTCAAAATTTGGTTAACTCAAACATGCATGCTTGCCACATAATCCCAAACATTAGAGTGGAATTTTAAGTGTCAAAATTTGGTGATCTCAAATTTGCATGAACATGCAAACATGACTCTTTAAATCGAGTGATCATGGTACATAGAAGGTCTTCTTCTTCTTGGTGAAAAACCTTGAGAAAAACCTCTCACAAATACTCTCTTCTCATATACAAAATCCCTCCCAAGTTTAGTTACTCACCAGATTCCACAATCCCGTTCTAAGGCCGGAGGATAGTGGAGAAGACACTAGTGGTGGTTCGAAACCG
>NW_019268551.1:1947709-1966344 GCF_002738365.1 Cucurbita moschata | reverse complement strand
TTTTTTTTTTTTTTTTCTTCTTCCTTAGTTATGGAAGAGTATCAACGGGAGGGGCTTGTCGATCCGATAGAAGATAACAGTAGTAGAAAGCAGAAGGACATGCCAAACTGGGGAAGGAGGAGAAGAAAAAATAAAGCGTTAGAAAAGGAGAAGGAGATTGTAATATGTCCGGTGTGTTTGGAGGGAGAAGGAGAAAAAATGGAGTGTTGTTGTTGTTGGTAGAAAGGTAAACATGTTATTTCCTACTCCTTCAATGGAGTGTTGTTGTTGATAGAAAAGTAAAGATAGAGAGACATACCAAGAAGGAAGCTCAGTAAGATAACCAGTGAAAGGAGCATTATGGATGTGATGTGAGGAAGAACACAACAATTCTTTATAAAGGAAATTGCTTGATGAGCAAGAATGGTCAGCTACATAGTAGTTAATTTTGTATAACTCATATAATAATTATGTAAATGAATACTTAAGATATGATGGTTTCCTCTCTCTTACTTGATTGTTTTTTCATAAAAATAAAATAAAATAAATAAATAAATAAGCACTTTTTACACCAATGAAATAGACTTGTTTCCTAATTTTGGTAAGTTAGATAGTACAAGAACACCAAAAATAAACAGACAAACGGACCTATATTGTGCAGTGATAAGCGGGTCAGATCGGAGGGAGGTCGGAGCTGGTCGGCTAGCACTCAGACTTTATTCCCCCTCATTTTCACTCCTAATTTTGGTCGAAAGATAGACATGTTAGACTGTAGAAGAAAACGAAAAATAAACAAAAAATTATTTATATACACATATATTTTAAAAATAAAATTTAATTTTAATTTTAATATAATACATGACAGTGTGGAAGTGAATGGAGGAAGGGAGAAGAGAAGAAACCACACCAATGATACAAAGAGAGCATCAACAAATATATTAATCAATTTATAAATATATAAATCAACCTCCTTAAATATTTGCTTACAAATTTATTTTAATCATCTATCCAAATCTTCGGAGCATATAGTTGGGATGATCCATATAGGACTATGCAAATTTTTTTGTGCAGGATTTGCAATGTACTGGTCTTCAAAGCTTCCATCTTCGAAGTTGAATGTACCTAAGTCTTGAGTTTCATCTAATTTCCCAACAACAAGATTAACGTAACGATTATCGGTGAAATATATACGATTTGGTAAACATCAAGGAAATTCTTTAGTTGAAACACAAATGGACTGGAAGTCGCCAATAAAAATAGCATCACCATCTAAGCTCTTTACCTCTACCGCCCTTCGCATCTCATCTTCATTCTCATGGATAAGTTCGTAAACTTCAAAGTCCACTGTCTCGAATTGTTCTTCTCCAGAGTCTAATATCCTCAAAACAACGAAAAGCTCTCCTTTGGAAGACTCTGTAATATACGACGTAACCATGTGCCCCATTTCTATTGTGTGGACCATCTTTACAGATATACAAATAGATGAACTTTCATCCTCACTGTTTTCAACTTTAACTTTCCAAACATTCAAGTAGTATTCTGTAGCATATAAAGTATCATCACAAATATTAATATCATTAAAAGGAATGTTTGGTGTTGGGTAGTAATACGTCCAAGTTTTATCATTTGCTCTTATCAGACACAATCTTTTGTATGTACCAAAGATAGTTACAACCATGTAATCGTTTGGATATAACGATGGATCTTTGGTTAGTATTGCTTTAATTATGTGGCCTGGAATCCACTCAATGTCATTATATGTAGCAACCGGAGGGAGATAAATCACAGTCCCAGAAAAAGAGTTGAATAAAACGATACCGAGTGTCTCATCACGCATGATCAACCAACCGAAAGAGGAACCACGACACCTTTTGTTGAAGCAAAATTTGAAGTCAACCAGGCGAACTATGTTCCTAGTGAGATCGTATAAGCAATGCTGCTTTTCAAGACCATTCTCTGAGGGAACAATGAGCATCGGCAGTTGAGGAACCTTTGAGGCAATTATGGATCGTTGGTGTTTGTGGCGTAATGCAAGAAAATACCAAGACTTACATACCAAACTGAATTGGAGATAATCGTAGAGAGACGCCATTTTGTTGAGAATCACACCAAGAAATCGTAGTCAAGTGTTGTCCAATCTCGAGATTTTGAATTTTCCATGGTTTCTCTTCTTTGTTTTGTACCTTTCCTGTACCAAATCACAAATGATATAATTAGAAATAAAATTGTATTATGACCTATTTTCTAAAATATGTGTGGAGATTAAATAAATTTCTCCAAACAATATGTCAATTAATTCAAAACAAATAAATCTTATAGCATGTTTTAATTATATTCCTACGTTTTTAGAATAATTTTTCTTAATCATAATTACTCTCCCCTATACATTCATATGTTATAATTAACTTACTTTACATAATATATTTATAGATTTAATTAAATAAAGGATAAAATGTTCATAAAAACAATAATTATTTATCTAACATATAAGTTCTGAAGTCTTATACAATATGATATAAAAGAAACTAAAAAAAGATATAAAAGAAATTAAACTAGTATAAAGTGTGATTTTTTGTTGTAACGAAAATAAAAATAATATAAAAGAAACTAAAAAATAATAAAAAAGAAAAAAATTTCAATTGAAATTATTTTAACTGGGTCTAATCTTTAACTTAAAAAATGTTAAAAAAATTAAAAAAATAATAAAAAAGAAAATAATTTTAGGTCGAATTTTTTTAAATTATTTATCTAAGTCTTGAGGTCTTAATACAATAAAATAATATAAAAGAAATTAAATGCAGCTAAAAGAAATTAAAATAATAATAAGTAAAAAAAATTTAAAAAATTAATAAAAAGGAAAAAAATAAAATTTAATAAAAAGGAAAAAGGAAAAAATAAAAAAATATAATAAATAAACGTAGTATAAAGCTGAAAAAATATTAAAAAACAATTAAAAAAAATTAATAAAGAAAGATATAAAAGAAATTAAAAAATTAATAAAGAGGAAAAAATACAAATTTAATAAAAAGGGAAAAATAGAAATTAAAAAAATAATAAATAAATTAAAAAAAATTTAAAAAATAGAAATTGAATAAAAAGAAAAAATTAAAAATTAAAAAAAGAATAAATAAACGTAATATAGAGTGTTATTAACTAAAAGAAATTAAATAAATAATAATAAATAAAAGAGGAAAAAAAGAAAATAATTTCAGCTGTAAAAATTTAAAAGAAATAAAAATAATAATAATAAATTAACAAAAAGGAAAAAAAATAAAAGGTAATAAAAAGGAAAAAATTAAAAAATTAAAAATAAATAAAATAAATAAACGTAGTATAAAGCTGAAAAAATATAAAAGAAATTAAAAAAATTAATAAAGAAAAAATATAAAAGAAATTTAAAAATTAATAAAAAAGAAAAAAATAGAAATTTAATAAAAATGGAAAAATAGAAATTAAAAAATAATAAATAAAAGAAATTATAAAAAATAGGAAAAATAGAAATTCAATAAAATGAAAAAAAATAGAAATTAAAATAATAATAATAATAAATAAAAGAAATTAAAAAAATAAAAAAAGGAAAATAATTTCAACTGGAAAAATTAAAAATAAATAAAATTAAAAATAATAAATTAATAAAAAGGAAAAAATTAAAAATAAATAAATAAATAAACGTAGTATAAAGCTGAAAAAATATAAAAAGAAATTAAAAAAAATTAATAAAGAAAAAATATAAAAGAAATTCAAAATTTGATAAAAAAAAAAGATAAAAAAAATATAAATTTAATAAAAAGGTTAAAATAGAAATTTAAAAAAAATTGGAAAAATAAAAATTCAATAAAAAAGAAAATAATTTCAGCTGGGTACAACGTTTGCCTACCCAAGAAATTAAAAAAATTAATAAAAAGGAATAAAAAATACAAATTTAATAAAAAAAACTATTAGTATTTAAGAAAATTGATAAAATTGTTTATATTTAAAACAATGGATAAAAATAGTTTAAATTATAGCCTTAAAAAATTTGACGACCAATGACAAAAACAAGGACTAAGCATAGGAAAAAAAGGGTTAGAATTTAAATTATATATAAAAAAAATTAAAACATAATAAGAGAGCAGAGATACTGTGGGAATGAGTAAGGACACAAAGTCTTCGTCCCTCTTACAAAAATCAATACTTCAATTTTAGATGGTGTATTCCAAACTTAAAATTCCTAAATCATAAATTTGTGTGAAATCATTGTAATTATTTTATAGCTAAAAAAATTAAGAATAAGGAATATATTTAAATTAGGAAATATTTAAAATATATGCCTACTATGAAACCAAAAAAAAAACATTTCACGAAGACATTATTTACGTATGTGAAAATTAAAATAAAAAAGAATGCAAACATGTACGGTCGGATAAATTATATAAATAATTTTAATAATAGAATTAAAATAAGATATATGTTCCAGTTTTCTATTATAAATCTAATATAATATGGCAAAAAAGAGATATACATTTAGAAAGGTATGGGATTGAATTTAAGAGGGCATGTGATCAGATGTGATCAGACCGTGTATGTTTACACATCTATAACAAACGTGGATCTCATCCGTTGGATTAGAGTAAACGATTTTTTTTCTTTTTTCATCTTTTCCTTTATATGTATTATATATATTCAGTTTTTTTAAAAAGATTTTTTCCTTTTTTTAATTTTGTTTTAGTATATATATATATATATATATATATATTTCGTTATTTTATAATCTAAATATATTCGAAATTTTACTTTTCTTTATTTTTTATCAGATTTAACAGGTGTTTAAAAATTTTAAAATTTTAATTCAAAATTTAAAACATGGAAAAAGTTGACTCCATATTCTAATGGAAAATAATTGAGTTAGGTTATATAGGTAAATAAAAAATTAATATTTTGGGATATAAAGATGCCCTTATTAGGGCATCCTAGGTCATTTTAGCATCTCACAAGGGTATTATAGGACTTATAAAAAAAATAAAATGAGTAATATAGATACCTATATTGAGTGATTTTCAAAAAATAAACTAAATAAAGTATTTTTAAATAAAGGGAATAATAGAGGTATCTATATTAAGTCATTTTCAAAAAATAAATTGAATAATAGAGATATTTATATTAAGTCATTTTTCAGTAAGTACTTTATTGGTTACTACTAATAGTAACAAGGTCAGTAGGTTTTTTGAATCTGCAGAGTTCAGTTCTAAGGATTAAGACTTATGGTTCTTGATTTTTTCGAGATTCGAAGAAGATTTTGAGTTAAACAATATGTGAGGTTGGAAGATTCAAATCTCCAACTTTTTTTTATCACATCTATACATCTAAACCAGTTAATATATAACATAAATCAAACTAATCCCTACCTTCTTGATCATCTGCATCTTAACCAAACCATGACTTTTCATTGGAGGAAATTGGTTGAGTTTTATTTTCACAAACCCACCAAAATTATGTTGGAAAAATACACTTTGGAAACAAGAAAAGAAAGACAACCCGATAAGATGACCATTTGAAAGAATGACAACAGAGTCATTCAAATATGAGGCAAAAAAAATAAGATTACAAATTGACAAAGAGATTATATTATGTAGTAGGCTACTTGGGTGTGTTTGGTCACCAAGAAATTGGTCAAATTAACCAAATAAGCCACCGTTCCATTGCCAAGCAAGAAGAACACAATAAACGAACTCCCCTTCAAGCTTTCTCGAGGGAAATGACAGCCACATTCTCTTCAATTTAAAGGCTAAAAGGAAGCAAAATCATAGTAGAGGTCACCAATATTCCCTCAACCACATATTTGGAGCAAGCACACACCAAAAATCCAAACAAATGAAACAACAGCTCACTGTTAATGTCAAAACAATCTCAAACAGCATATGCAGAACCGATAAACTTCAGCCAACTCCTTTTTACAAGTAATCAGAAAGCCAATAATTGCGGTATAAAAACAGCGTCTAGCACCAATGACTTGGTTAATTGAAATCGGAAGGTAACGAAGAGATGTACAACCACATACAACCGAGAAGCAAAAAATGGCCAAAAAAAATTTAAAAACTGTTTACAAGAATGAATGTGTTGTATCGGTGGCGCGGCGGCATCATTGAAATGTCGACGGCCTAGTCTGCAGAGGAGTGGGGACAAGAGTTGGCAAGTGGTCCAAGTCTGTCGAAGAGAGTTGCAGGTTTCAGATGGTCCATGTCGGAGAGAGTTACAGGTTTGATTGCGATGGAAAACTTGGGGTTTTAGAGAGTTGGAAGACGATTTGATTGCGATGAGAAACTTATTATTTGGTGAATATTATTCTTATTTTCAGTTGCTACAGTGTTATGTTATTGTGATTTTTTTTTTTTTTTTTGTAAATATTATTGTTATAGTATTATATTATTGTGAAAAATATTATTTTATGTTTTTTTTTAATATTATTGTTATTTTAAGTTGGTACTGTATTATTTCACTGTGAAAAACATTACTTTATGTTTTTTTTTAATATTATTGTTATTTTCAATTGCTATAGTATTATTTTATTATAAAAAACATTATGTGGTGTTTGTTGGGTGAATATTATAATTATTTTTAGTTATTATATTATTATGTTATTTTGAAAAACATTATTTTATGTTTCTTTAATGAATATTATAATTATTTTAAGTTGCTATAGTCTTATGTTATTGTGAAAAATATTATGTTATATTTCTTTGGAAAATATTATAGTTTGTACAGTATTATGTTATGGTGAAAAATATTACGTTGGATTTCTTTGGTGAATATTATAATTATTTTCAGTTTTTATAGTATTATTTTAGTGTGAGAAACATTAGGTTGTATTCTTTGGTGAATTTTATAGTTATTTTCGGTTCCTATAGTATTATGTTATTATGAAAAATATTATGTTCTGTTTATTTGGTGAATATTATTATTATTTTCCGGTGCTATAGTATTATGTTATTATGAAAAATATTATGTTAGGTTTGTTTGATCAATATTATAGTTATTTTCAATTGCTAAAGTATTATATGATTGTGAAAAACATTATGTTCGGTTTGTTTTGTGAATATTATAGTTATTTTCAGTTGTTATAGTATTATATTATTGTGAAAAAAATTATTTTATATTTATTTGGTGAATACTATTGTTATTTTCGATTGTTATAGTATTATTTTATTTGAAAAACATTATTGTGTGGGGTAGAATGGGGTAATTTTTATATCTTTAGATGAGAATAAGGAATATATTTAAATTAAGAAATTATTTTATTATACCAAATAAAAACAGAAAATTTAAAAATAAATAAAAAATAAAAGTCTTTTAAACCAAAATGAAAAAAAATATATATATACGTATTGGTAAAAGAAAAGAAAAAAGAAAAAGAAAATCTTGTAACATAATCAAACGGCTGATATTTGCGCCGGCTAAATATCCACAGTCCGATCACACCACTTTTCAAAAACCCTACTTTTTCCATGCCGTCTCCAACTCTGAAACCCTAAGTTTCCATCACCACATCACTCTCCAAAAACCCTAATTTTCTCACAGCAATCGGCTTTCAACTCTCTGAAACCCTAAGTTTTCTATCGCGATCAAACCTGTAACTCTCTCTAACCTGGACCATCAGAAACCTGCAACTCTCTCCGACAGACATGGACTACTCGCCAACTCTCATCCACACTCCTCCGCGGACCAGGCCATCGAAATTCCAATGACGCCGCCGAATGGCATTCATAGCAGCACCACCGGTACAGCACATTCATTCTCTTTAACAGTTTTTAAACTTTTTTTTTTTTTTTTTGCTATTTTCTGCTTCTTGGTTGTATGTGGTTATACATTTCTTCGTTACCTTCCAATTTCAATTAACCACATCATTGGTGTTAACACTGTTTTTTTACTCCGATTTTCTGTTTTCTGATTACTTGTAAAAAGGAGTCTCTTGAGGTTTATCAGTTCTGCATATGTTGTTTGAGATTGTTTTGGCCATTAACAGTGAGTTGTTTGAGATTGTTTTGGCCATTAATAGTGAGCATGAAAAAGGAATTACTAACTAAAAAATATGTACCTCATACTTCTCCGGGTATGGAGAAGTACTCCTTATCAATCATTAAAAAAAATTGTAACTATGAAAAGTAATATCAGATTAGTAATAAATTTATATTTTGTAGGAATAAACTAAAAAAATTTAAACTACAAAATTGTAACTATGAAAAGTAATATCATATCATTAATAAATTTATATTTTGTAGGAATAAACTAAAAAAATTTAAACTACAAAACTGTAACGATGAAAAGTGTTAACATGGACCGAGCTTTACAATCAAGTGCCTAATCTCTACATCATTTTAAATTTACAAGATTAGAAAGAGAATATTAATTAGAAAATAACCAAACAAATTCATTTGGTCTAATCGGGAAACCGATGGCACTGCTACGACATCAACGAGGCGTCGATGTCATTGGAATGTCGGTTATCAATAGCTCAGAAGGTATTTCTTTTTCTGTTATTTTATAAATATATGTATATATTTTCCATTTTGTATAATTTTTTTTCTTTTTCCTTTTTTCTGTTATTAACGGTTTTTTAGTTTAAAAGATTTTTTTCTTTTTTATAATTTATTTTAAAAAAAATAAAAAATATATATTGAAAAATGTCTCCGGGCTAAGCAATTATAATTTCTATTAGAACTAGATGGTAGGTAATAAATTATTTTTTAAAAAATTTATAGATTAAAATAAGTCTAAGATCCTTGTTGGGAGAGCAAAATAATACTTCAACCAAATGAGATTTTAAGGTTAAAATAAAAAAAAAAATATATATATATATATATATATATAGAAAATGTATCAGCATACCCCTGGACAAGGTGGTCATATAGATGCAAATTCCAAGCAACACCTTTTCAAAAAAAAATTCATGAATTGAAAATGTATAAAATTAGTTACAGAAACAACATTTGTTACTAAATATTCATGGATTGAAAAATGTATAAAATTAGTTACAGAAACAACATTTGTTACTAAATATTCATGGATTGAAAATGTATAAAATTAGTTACAGAAACAACATTTGTTACTAAATACGGAAACAACAGTTGTTATAAATACAGAAAAATGTGAAACAAGTTATAAATACAGAAAAGAAATGTGAAACAAGTTATAAATACAGAAAAGTATTGGTAAACACTAAATTTAAATTTCAAAAGATAAGAAAACATTACATTAGGTAACACGCGAGGTAATACCTAGGTAATACACGAAGTTATCTACAATAAGACAGATTCATACTTCAACTAAAATAAAAAAGAATAACATCACCACTCACATATATCATATATATTTCATAAGATAAGATAGTATTACATTCCGTATGACGCTAGATAATACATGAAGTTATTCACAATAATGCAGATTCATACTTCAGATTAAGAGAAGGAAGACATAATAGAGAAATATAGATAGATAGTAACCGAGAGGGTGGTGAGATCGTTGATTTATTATTTGAGGTTATCCTTTTTTTAATGAGACCACATGTCACTCCTTGAACTTCACATAGCACCTTCAACAAATAAAATACTTTCCATTGTGGTGACTTTGGTAGTTAAGTATGCTTTTCTCAGAAATTTCACATAGCACCTTCAACAAATAAAATACTTTCCATTGTGGTGATTTTGGTAGTTAAGTATGCTTTTCTCAGAAACTTGAGGCCAAACAGCAACAAATGACCCTCTTTTTCTCTTTTTTTTCTTTTTTTTTTTCTTCTCCTTCTTCTCCTCTTTAATGCCGTCCTCTTCCATCCACTCCTTCTCTCCATCCACTACCATTGGTTCTATTCCATAAGGGACAGAAAAGAAAATGAGAGAATTGGACAATAAAATATGGACTGAGAAGAAAACTAGGGAGTTGACAAATGGAATATAGATAGAAAAATAAAAGAAGAAGAGAGCTGGAAAGTGTGGCATAAGAGCAAGTGTCTTTTATAAGAGGGAGGAAAGCAATGGAATATAGATAGAAAAATAAAAGAAGAAGAGAGCTGGAAAGTGTGGCATGAGAGCAAGTGTCTTTTATAAGAGGGAGAAAAGATGAAAGTTGATGTTGAAAGAGAGGAACTGTTGATCTCCTCTGATTTTTTTTTCGACCAAATGGAGATGACAAACAATAAAGAAAGAGTAACATGTATATAAAAGTACATACATACTTTTATAAATCAGAATAACATTCATCGAACAAATAGAGGTTCATATATATATTTATATTTATAAAAATATAAGATGTTAGTAGATACTATAAATTTAGATTCGTTACACTGCTAATTAAATTTTATAAAATTGTGTAAATAGTATAGACATAATTATGAACATTTTTAAAAAATTGTGTTCTCATACTTTTGTTTTAACTATTCTTCGGTGTTGAATTGTTTTGGTATGTCTTGTGAGCAAAACTGTTTCATACTAAAAAAAATTATATATAGAATTTATCTATTTTATTAAATAGAAAATTATCAACCACTATGTTTGGGATGAATATTATTCTTATAATATTAATTAAATAAATTAATTAGATAGAATACATATTTGTGAGATAGAATACATATTTGTGACATTAGATCCTAACAAGAACCAAAAGAGTTCATCTAATTAAAAAAAAATTTACAAAAACAATACATCAACAAACCATACACCTTTATTTCTCTCATTTAATTGAACATATTTATAAAAATGGTTTAGAAGAATAGGTCAGAAAAAATCTAGAATAAACAAAGAAAAATCATGAAATATTGTTGTTGTTTTCTATTGTTATAGTATTATGTTAGTGTGAAAAACATTATTTTCTATTTCTTAGGTGAATATTATAGTTATTTTCCGTTTGTATAATATTATTTTACTGTAAAAACATTATTTTATGTTTGTTTGGAGAATATTATCGTTATTTTCCGTTGTTCTTTATATTATTGTGAAAAACATTATTTTATGTTTATTTGATGAATGTTATAATTATTTTCAGTTGTTATAGTATTATATTATTGTGAAAAACATTATTTTATGTTTATTTGGTATTAGAATTATTTTCGCTATAGTATTTTGTTACTCTAAAAAAATCTAATTTATTTATTTTTAGTAAATATTATAGTTAATTTTAATTACTATATACTTATTCTGAAAAACATTATTTTCTATTTGTTTATTGGGTGAATATTATAATTTTCAGTTACTATAATATTATTTTTTTGTGAAAAACATAATGTTGTGTTTGGTGAGTACTATTGTGATTTTTAGTATTATTTTATTGTGAAAAACATTATTTTCTAGTTGTTTGGGAAATATTATAGTTATTTTCAATTGTTATAGTATTATGTTATTGTGAAAAACGTTATGTTTTGTTTGTTGTGTGAATATTATTGTTATTTTAAGTTGCTATATTGTGAAAAATATTATTTTATATTTTTTTGGTGAATATTATTGTTATAAAATTATTTTATTGTGAAAAACATTATTTTGTATTTATTTAGTAAATATAATAGTTATTTTTAATTTTTACCTGTTTGTTGAGGGAATATATATATTATTATGAGTTGTTATAATATTATGTTATTGTGAAAAACTTTATTTCATGTTTCTTTTGTGAATATTATTGTTATTTTTCATTGCTATAGTATTATTTTATTGTGAAAAATATTATGTTGTGTTTGTTTGGTGGATATTATTATTATTTTCAGTTACAATTGTATTATGTTGTGAAAAACTTTAAAATCTAGAGAAAATAATTGTGTGTATTAGGATGCATACTATGAACGGTGAAGTGAATAATGAAAAAAAAAAATTTCCTGAAAATTTAGAGAAAATAATTGTGTATTGTGGAATAATTTTTATATATGGGAATAAGGAATAGGTTTAAATTATAAAATTATTTTATTATACCAAACAAAAATAGAAAATTTAAAAATAAAAAAAATCTTTTAAATCAAAATAAATAAAAAAAAATCATATACATATCGGTAAAAGAAAAAGAAAATCTTATAACCTAATCGAACGGTTGATATTCGCGCTTGCTAAATATCCCCGTCCGATCACACAACTTTCCAAAAACCCTACTTTTCTCATCGCCGTCTCCAACTCTGAAACCCTAAGTTTTCATTGTCACACCACTCTCCAAAAACCCTAATTTTTCCATAACAAATCGTCTTCCAACTCTCTGAAACTCTAAGTTTCCATCGCGATCAAATCGTCTTTAACTCTCTGAAACCCTAAGTTTCTCATCGCAATCAAACCTGTAACTCTCTCTAACATGGTCCATCCGAAACTGGCAACTGGATCATCTGAAACCTACAACTCTCTCCGACCGACATGGACCACTTGCCAACTCTCATCCCCACTCCTCTGTGGACGAAGTCGTCGTCATTCCAATGACTTTGCCGAGTGGCGTTCGTAGCAGCGCCACCGGTACAGCACATTCATTCTCGTAAACAGTTTTTAAACTTTTTTTTTTTTTTGCATTTTCTCTTCTCGGTTGTATGATACATCTCTTCGTTACCTTTCGATTTCAATTAACCAACTCATTGGTGGTAAGACTATTTTTTTACTCCAATTTTTGGCTTTCTGATTACTTTAAAAAAAGAGTCTGCTCTGTTTCATTCATTTGAGTTTTTGGTGTGTGCATCAGTTGAGATTTGTAGTTCAAAAAATATTATCAACTAGAATAAGTTCAAATGTTTCCAATCAAAATCAAAATTAATATTGTTTTTATTTTTAAATGGTAATTTTAATATAAATTAAAATCACTAAAATATTGTATAAATTTTATATTATATTAATATATAATACATGATATTTAACACAAAAAAAAAAAAAAAATTGGTTCGAACATTTAAACAAATTTGTATTCGAGAATAATTAATGAATTATTGATAGAAGATGAATAGGAACAATGAAGTTTTTGTAAAATAAAGGAAAAGAGTTATTATTCTTTTTTTTTTTTTTTCTCGAATTTAGTCTTTTCTTTTAAGGTTGATTATGAATCCACCCACTCAAATCAAATATTAGAATTTGAATATTCAACTTCCACAATTTTCCATGAAAATAAAATTTGATCTCTCTACAATGGTGTGTATTTTATATTGAAATAAAATTTTACAAAGTAGACAATGTATAAAAGTAATCCGCACTAATGAGTCAGTAAGAATACAAGACCTCTTCCCCAACCCCGACAATTTAGTCCATATATTTTATATGATTGAAAATATAGTTAAATTAATAGAGATTGTTATCAATATTAGATTGGATAGATTCATTAGTGATAGTTTTATGTTAATGATCTTAACAAAATTAGAAATGAGAGAGGGTAAATAATACAAAATAAAGTTGAGGTAATTAGTTATATAGATAAAACTTTTCAATCGTTTGAATCTTAACCACTTTCATATATTTTTATCTATAATTTTTAAATTAAGATATTGATATATTATTTTTATACTTCATAAATTTTTTTAATAGTAAAGATGTATAAGGATAAAATTAATAAATGTGTACATTGATCAACAATTTTTATATTTGTTGTATTTTATATCTATCAATGAAATAAGTAGAAAATATAATAAATATTAAATAAAAATATTAAACTAGTATATTAAATGCAAACGACAGCATCAACAAAATTTTTAAATCAAAATATTTTATGTATTAGATTTGGATAATACAACTAAAGAGAAATTAAAAAAAAAAACATATCCTAACAGAGATAAATATGAATCTTAATCATCTTTGGAACATATGGTTGGGATGATCCAAATATGTGGAGGTAAATTTTCATGTGCAGGTTCCGGTATGTAATGATCACCAAAAACAGGTGCAAGATGGAAGATGGAACGAAAAATAACAACGAAAAATAAATATAATATTCACCAAACAAACATAAAATAATGTTTTTCACAATAATATAATATTATAGCAACTAAAAATAACAATACTATTTACCAAACAAATACAAAATAATGTTTTTCACAATCAAATAATATTATACAACAGAAAACAACAATAATATTCGCTCGATATTTCTCTGTTTATTCTTGATTTTTCTTCTATTGTCTAACTTTTGTACGCCAAAATTACAGGTGAAAATGAGAGAAAACAACAATAATATTCACTCGATCTTTCTCTGTTTATTCTGGGTTTTTCTTCTATCTAACTTGTCTAAATCTAGGGCAAAATTAGGGGTGAAAATGAGAGGAAACAAGTCTATTTATTTGTGTAATAAGCCTAATAGCAACCTGTGTTTTGTTAAGTTTGTTTAGCAAATATTATAGTCATTGTTGTAGATCAACAACCTCTCTTTCACTATCAACTTCTTCCTACTTCCAATAAAAAACACTTGCTGTCATGCCACACTCTCCCGTTTTCTTCTTTTTTTTTAGCTCCCTCATTCTTTTTTTTATGTCCATATTTCACTCGAGCTCTCTCCTTTTTCTTTTCTGTCCATTATCCTTTTCTTTTCTGTCCATATGTTATTGTGAAAAAATCATTTGTTTGTTTGGTGAATATTATAATTATTTTCAATTGTTACCATATTATGTTAGGATGAAAAACTATTATTTTCTATTTGTTGTGGGAATATTATTATTATTTTCAGTGAAAAATATTATTTTATGTTTTTTTAGTGAATATTATTATTATTTTAATTTGTTATAAAATTATTTTATTGTGAAAAACATTATTGTGTGTTTGTTTAGTGAACATTATAGTTATTTTCAATTGTTAGATAATTACGTTAGTGGGAAAAACATTATTTTCTATTTGTTGGGTGAATGTTATTGTTATTTTTAGTTACTATATTATTATTGTGAAAAAATATATTTTATGTTTATTTGGTGAATATTATTGTTATTTTCAATTGCTATAGTATTATTTTGTTGTGTTATCTTCAAGAACAAAGAAAAAAAAATTTTGTTATTTTATTTAAATAATACGAAGGCTAGTACCCTTCGGGAAGTGATTGGTTTGAATCGAATCTTCAGTCTTGACTTACGGCCCAAAACCGGAAACGATCTTAAAAACCAATCGCGTTCCGGTGAAAACATTATATTGTGTTTGTTTGGTGGATATTATTGTTATTTTCAGTTACTATAATATTATGTTATCGTAAAAAAATTTATTTTAGGTTTCTTTCATGGATATTAACGTTATTTTCCGGTATGTTATCTTCCTCACCATACTTCACATGCTAGTTTTTTAAATGATTAATAAAGAATTTGGTAGGAATAAACTAAAAAAATTTAAACTACACAATTGAAACTATTGAAGAGGGTTGATGTGGACTTAGCTTTCCAATCAAGTGCAGGGTCCGTAACCTACCATTTGAATTGATAGGTACAGCTATAGTCTATAGACCAGTTTTAGGATACCTTGTCAACATAGTCATAGGTCTTTCCTAAACTGATTTAGGACATATACTTTATATCTTCGTTGCTACCTCTTAGCCCAAAGAACAGGTGCCATGGTATTGATCATTATCTCTTCATAGCCCAAAAAACAGGTGACAGAGTTATGGAAAATGGTATAGGTCAATATTTTTTCAGTCGGGTGGAGTGACAATGAATGTAGAGAATGGAATGTATAAGATTCGGGGAGAAAAGAGAAGTTTATTGATCTAATCAAATTTGAGAATGCCATTAGGAATGTATTCTCTACCTTTTGGTCGTGATGTCGCTTGTAAGCTGCAAACGAAACACAAAAAAGATTTATATGTATATAATGTTCAATTTGATTCTATTGAAAATTCTCTTGTTCTAAATTACTTGAGATATTTCTTATGATTGACAATTATTGTTGAAATTGCATGGTTTCAGAAAGGTTTATAAAGAGAGACAGAGTGTCATTTGATGAAGCAAAACTAACCTCACACACCCAAATGGTCTACTACCTAATATAATCTACTGTTCATTGTCAATATGTCATCTTATTATTTTGCCTCATATTTGAAACTCACTTTGTTGCCATTCTTTCAAATGGTCATCTTATCTATGTTGTGCTTGTCTTTCTTTCCTTGTTTCAGGGGAGCGGATCTTCAAAAGTGTATTTTTCCAACATAATTTTAGTGGGTTTATACCTTGTTTGTGAAAATAAAACTCAACCAATTTCCTCCCACCAAAAGTCATGGTTTAGTTAGGATTTTCAAACAGCTTATAATCATGAAGGAAGGGATTAGTTTTATTTATGTTCTTTTCATCTAATATTTTGCTTTTGGTTTGCTAGGATTATAAATTTGATCCCGTTACAAAAATCAGCTTCCCTTCAAATCTGGATATATTGTTTAGCTTGTACATAGCTCAACTGGTTTAGTCATATATCTCAACTGGTTTAGACGTATACGTATGATAAAAAGGTTAGAGATTTGAATGGTTTGTGATGAATGATTTGGATGTTTTGGATCATTGTATTTGACTAAATTCTTCTGTTTGGTGTCCACGAAGTACTTAGTGAGGAGGAGATGGAAGAAAAAGAATATGTTCAGCTAAAAATGACATCTTTATTGGCTGATACTATCGAGAAACGAAAGAAGAAACACAACTGATGATAATAACTTTGTCATTTCTTTCAAAATAGCTAACGTACGTTAAAAAAAAAAAATAATAATAACTAAAATTCTTGGTGACCTAGAATGATATAACAATTACTACTCTAATGTTTCAAAAAATATAAAACTTAAAAAGAAAAATTATGGATACCTTTTAACTTTTAGGTGCAAAAATATATTTATCTCGCTGCATCAACTTCATGCCTTCCTATAAAAACGTTGGAAAATATATTTATCATTAATATACCGACAATTCCACAACGAATTCGCTGGTAAAATAGTGAATGTCACAATGAATTCGCAGCAAAATAGTTGGCAGAATCTAGACCCTTGAATTTCCATCCGTCCTCCGGATCCCCATCAAACACCGACCGATTAAGGGTCGGCCATGTTATAGACCGGGTTTAGTAAAAAAGGTTTAGTACGATTCAGGATCGGGTTTGGGCTTAAAGTTCGGCTGGATTAAGTTTGGACTTCCATTTTGGGTTGGGCCTGAGTTTCCATATGAACTTGAGCTTCAGCTTTGGGCCACTTCACTTTTACTTTGGGTGGGGCCTGAGTTTCCATATTAGTTTGGGCTTCAGTTTTAGGCCACCTGACTTCTACTTCGGATTGGGCCTGACTATCCTTATTAGCTTGGGCTTCAGCTTTGAGCCACTTAACTTTTTCTTTTGGTTGGGCCTCAGTTTCCATATGAACTTGGGCTTCATATTTGGGCCACTTGACTTCACCTGGGGTGGGCTGAGTTTTCATATGAACTTGGGCTTCATCATTGGGCCACCTGACTTCTACTTTGGTTGGGCTGACTTTCCTAGTTAGCTTGGGCTTTAGGTTGCTTGATGAGTAAGTAATTGCTTTTGGACGTTCATCAAAAGCCCAAGCTTATACGAAAACTCAGGCCCAACCCAAAATCGAGGTCAGGTGGCCCAAAGATGGCGCCCAAGCTAATATGTAAACTCAGGCCCAACCCAAAGTAGAAGCAAGTGGCCCAAAGCTGAAGCTCAAGTTCATATGGAAACTCAGGCCGAACCAAAAGTGGATGTCAGGCTCCAGCCGTTACTGAAGCAGAAGCTCAGGCTCATTTCTCTGTTGCATGTTTTAGAGAGAGAAAGGATGGGAGACGATTGATGGCGATGGGAAGTATAAGAGTTTTTGGAGAGTGGTGTGATGGACCGGTGCTAGTTTAAATAATTTTCTATTTTTCTTTCGTTATTTTCCGTTTTTGTAAAAATATTTTTTTTCCTTTTTTGTTTTTTATTTTTACAAATATTATATATATTTGTTGATTTTCCATTTTTGTTATTTTGAGAATAAAATAATTTCCTAATTCTCATCTTCTTTGGAAGCTATAAAAATTACTCCACACTACAACGCACAGTTATTTTTCCTAAATTTTCAACAAAAACTCTCATTCTTCCTCCACTCACTCACTCAACGGTGTGTATCTCTTTCTTTCTTTTTTTTTTTTTTTTTTTTTTATGGTTATATATTCTATTTTATTATACTTTTTTTCGATTGAATATTATATTTTACTTATTGGAATCCCCAACTTGAGTGGACCAATTGATTCATAAGATTCTAAATAAAATCAAAAACAAAAATTAAAACTTAATCGTTTTTTTTTTTTATTGTTTAAAATATATGCATAGCATAAATATAAGGTATATGACTGTTGTCTTTGTGTTTTTTTCTTGTCTTATTTGGTAGGGTTAAGAATTTTTTACTATTTTAACGAGTTTAATTTTATTTTATTATTATTATTTTTTTTAAATAGATGAAAGCATGAATGAGTTCTTGTATTTTGAATATATAAATAGTTTTATTTATTTTTTCTAATATATTTTTTTTCACTATTATCAATTTATTTTATGAAATAGTATAATACGTTTTCTATTTATTTGAAAATAATAAAATAAAATGAACCGATTTTGTAATTGTTAATAAATGAAGTATTGATTTATATGTACAATATTTTGTATTTATGTACCGAGAAAACACTTTTTTTTATAATAAAAAAATAGATATAAATGTTTAGAAATTTAATTACTTGAAATTAATTGTTTTTTTTTTTTTTTTTTTTTTTT
>NW_019268551.1:1942318-1947512 GCF_002738365.1 Cucurbita moschata | reverse complement strand
TTTTTTTTTTTTTTTTTTTTTTTTTTTTTTTTTTTTTTTTTTTTTTTTTTGGTGGCAAACGTTTATTTATATATTTTAGTCGGTAAAGATATTTTAGTCTCTAAAGATATTTTAGAAAGTTTATTTAAATATTTTAGTCTGTAAAGATATTTTGAAATTAATTGTCTTTTTGTGGCAAATTGTATTTTAATTCCTTGATATAATTTTTTTTTTCTAGTAAGATATTTTAGAAAGTAGTAAGATGTTCTAATACTATTTTATTTTCAACTATAGCATTTGTGAAGGGATTAAAAAAAAAAAAAAGATATCATGGATTATTCTGAGTCTCGAGATTGGACAACGCTTGAATATGATGTTCTCGGTGTGATTCTCAACAAGACGGTGTCTCTCTATGATTATCTCCAATTTAGCCTCGTATGTAAGTCTTGGTATTTTGTTGCATTACGATACAAACATCAACAATCCATAATTACCTCCAAGTTTCCTCAACTACCCATGCTCATCGTTCCCTCGAAAAATGGTATTGAAAAGCAGCATTGCTTATACGACCATACAAAAAATAGAACTCGTCCTGTCGACTTCAAATTTTGCTTCAGCAAAAGGTGTTGCGGTTCCTCTTTTGGTTGGTTGATCATGTGTGAAGAGACACTCGATCTTACTCTATTCAACCCTTTTTCTGGGACTGTGATTGGTCTTCCTCCCATTATCATAGATGATGAACCTGATTATACTCCAAACCGCATATTTAAAGCTATATTAACCAAAGATCCATCATTATATCCAAACAATTATATGGTTGTAGCTATCTATGGTTCATATTTGAGGTTGTGCCTTATGAGAGCAAATGATAAGAGTTGGACGTATTACTTCCCAGAACCAAATATTCCTTTTAGTGATGTTAACGTTTGTAGTGATACTATATATGCTTCAGAAGTTCATATGATGGTTTGGAAAGTTGAAGTTAAGATTAGAAATTATGAGAGTTCCATCGATTTCTATTTCTTTAAGGAGGGTCCACACTAAAAGTATGGATGATTTAAATAGATCTTATATTACAGAGTCTTCCAAAGGAGAGCTTTTGTTAGTTTTGAGGTCAATATCGTAAGAGGATTCACGATTAGAGACTACCAAGTTTAAAGTCTACAAACTTATTGATGAGTGTGAAAATGGTATGCGAAGGGCCGTAAAGTTGAAGAGTTTAGATGGAGATACTATGTTTATCGGAGACTCTCAATCCATCTGTATATCAACTAAGGATTTTCCTAAATGTTTACCAAATTGTATATATTTCATGAACGGTTGTAACTATTATGTTCCTAATTTAGTCCAGGATTCAGGTATATTCTACTTAGAAGATAAAGATTTTGGTGATCATTACATACGGGATCCTGTACATGAAAATTTACCTCCACCTATTTGGATCATCCCAACAATATGTTCCAAAGATCCTAAGGATTAAGATTCATATTTATTTGTGTTAGGATACGTGTTTTTTTTTATTTATTTTTTTCTCTTTAGTTGTATTATTCATTGTAATCTAATACACAAAATATTCTGATTTAGAAATTTTGTTGATGCTCTCGTATGTCTTTAATATACTAGTTTATTATTTTTATTTAATATTTATTCTCTAATTTTTGTTGCTACTCTTGTTTGCATTTAATATATTAGTTTATTATTTTTATTTAATATTTATTCTATTTTCTACCTATTGTCACTCGTAGATATCAAATACAACAAATATAAAAATTTATCAATTTATCAAGTATAAAAATAACGTATCAGTCTTTTAATATAAAAATTATATATTAACTACGTAGAAATAATATAGTAATAATATATATGAATAAAAATAAAATGATATAAAATTACCTAAGTAGGTACCAAACAAATTTACACTTAATTCGATATTCGAAAAAAAAAAAAACTAATCATAAGAACTTTCAGTAAAATATGGTTTAGTGACCAACGAAGACGAAACATGATAAACATGTGACACTCGAATATATGAATGAAAAAGGTTAGCCAATATATGAACGAATAAAATTAGAGTCTAAACATATTTAATTCTTAAAAATTTTATCAATTCGATCGATTTAACTCTATTTTTTTTTATAATAATAATTAAATCATCATAAATGGTAAAATATATGAACTAAATTGTCCTTCAACTAAACTTTTAAAATTAAATGGTTACTTTTATACACTATTTTTGTAAAATTTTATTTCAATATTAAATACATTGCAGGAAATGAAATTTTATTTACATGAAAATTAGAAAAAAAAAACAATAAAAAATGTGAAAGTTGAATATTTAAATTCGGATAAATAATCCCATTTACGATGAGAGTCTTATTGGGCTCGAATTTTCTTTTGGGCTAGGCTGATTAGGGCTTTGGGCTAGCCCAATGTTTTCTTTCAAAGCGTCGGAAAGAACAAATAATAATAAAAATAATAAATATCCTTCCCCACTCTCTGTTCCTCTTAATATATATATATATATATATATTTTTGTAAATCAGCTATCATCAAACAAATGCGTAAAGAGATGAATACTGATTTCGGCTGTGCACCCCTTGAAGAATTACTCTTCTACTTTGGTTTTCTTCGAATTATGCAGTCACTGAGCATTTTCAGCAAATATTTGGTGCAGTTTTTGAGCATCTTTCAGCAAGTATTTGGTGGGAATGTGAAACACTGTGCGAAAATTAAGAAGCTTGATAGAAAGAACTTGATGAACATTAGTCAGTTTTCCTTGAATTGAAAATTGATGGCAATAATACTCGGTTTTGGATGAGAAATCTTTTGTGTATCAAATTCCTAATATTTTCTTGATTTTTTTTTTATTTTTTTTGAAAACAGGGTGAGAAATTTTTGCTGTAAATGGAATTATACGGCTGAGATTCCCACAAGCTAAGAATGAAGATAGAGACAAGGTTAGTGTTGATGTCTTAATTTAATTTAATTTAAGGTCATGCCCACAAGCTGTTTGATGAAATTCCTCAAAAGGATTTTCTTCTTCTAATGGCTTTCATTTGTTAATTTAAGGCCATATCTGCAAGCTGTTTGATGAAAGTCCTGAAAGAATTCTCTTCTTCTAATGGCTTTGATTTCTTAAATTTAAGGCCATATCAGCAAACTGTTTGATGAAAGTCCGGAAAGAATTCTCTTCTTCTAATGGCTGTGCTGTCTTGTTTATAAGCATTTTCTTGCCCCTTTAAGATCTATCCAGTGATCATCAATTTATTAGGCTAAATTAACACTTAAACTTTCCATCAAATATCAAGAGTGCCACATTTGTGCTAGTCACCTGTCATCCCAAAGCCTTCAACTCTTGCCACCTCCTCCCCACAATTGGCAATTGGTTTCCGGTGCAATCAAGCTTCAAAATCCCATTTTAAACCTCATTTTCTCCTCCATTTTTAGGCATTTTGGGACTCATTTGCCTAAACAATTATTTTTAAACACTTCCATTTTTGAAGAACCCGAATACTTTACACAGTGACTGTCAGCTCCCTCCATCCTTCCTCTTCCTCCTATAAAACTTCTAGTGACATTGCTCTCAATGCCACACTCCCTTTCCCATTTTTCTTTCCTGTCATTTTTGTGTTTCTCTTTTTTGTTTTTTCTAAGTCTATCATCTTTCTTATGGAAGAGAACCAACCGATGGAAGAAAGCTCCCGCAGAAAGGGGAAGAAGGAGAAGAAGGAGAAGAAGGAGAAGAAGGAAGAGAAGTTAATCTGTTCAATATGCTTGTATCGTTTCTGTTACGAAGACTTACTTAGGCACCAAACTCATCACAATGGAAAATATTTTATTTGTCGAACGTGTTCGATCAAGTACAAGTCGAAGAGTGACTTGTGGTCTCATCAAGGAGAAAAGAGCCACAAATAATAAGACAATGGTCTCACCATCCTTCTTCGTTGCTATCTATCTATATTTCTGTATTATGTATTGCTATCTATCTCTATTTCTCTATGTCTCCTTTCTCCAATTTATCTATATTTCTGTATTATGTCTTTACATTGCTACCTATCTATATTTCTCTATGTCTTTTCTCCTCTTCATTTGAAGTATAAATTTATCTTATTTACATAATCTAAATATTAATATTATAAATAGATTGTGTGTTACTTACGAAATGTTTTCTTTCTCTAGTGTAGTGTTTAAACACTTTTCTAAAATGAGAAAAAAAAAATTGTATTTCGTTTAAAAAAAATTTGCATTTGGTTTCGGTAACTATTTTGTTTCGTGGGAAAGTTCTATTTTGTTTTCTTGTGAGAAAGTTGGTGTTTGGAAGTTTGCAAATACATGCCATTTTGTTCCTTGGAAGAGAATATTATTTTGCTCCCCCAACTGAAAAGGGTGATTTTAACTTCTAGCTCATTTTAGTCTATAATTTTTTTTAAAAATAAACTACCATCTATATGTTCTAATACACATTACCCCTTTTTAGCCGGCATTTTTTAATATTCCTTTTTTATTTTTTAAAAATAAACTATATAAAAGAAAAAAAAATCTTATAATCTAAAATGTAAAAACTGTTAATAAAAGAAAAAAAAAAAAGAAGCCAAAATATATACATATATTTGTAAAATGAAAGAAAAAGAAATACATTCTAAGCTACTCGTACACGACATTCCAATGACACCGTCCTGTTGAACGACGTTCGTAGCAGTGCTACCGATTTTTTGATCAGACGAAGCGGTTGACATTCCAATTACCTAATAATAATAAATCATCCTTATTGTAATTTTTACTTCTTTTTTAACTCTTATAAAGTACAGTCATCTAAACATTAAAAATCAAAATATTTAACAAAATTTTCAAATGGATTAATGTTTTATTTAATTTTTATGGTAATTATTATTCTGATTTTGTAAATTAAATACAAAACTTATTTTGTTATTTTCTAATTAATATTTTACTATATACTCTCAAATTTTGTAAATTTAAAAATAAATCTTTCATTTATTAACTACTATTAAACGTCTATTTTAAGTATTATAATATTTCACAAAATAACGTATTAGAGGTAAAAAAACATACAACATATTAAAGAAAATATTACCTTTTATTTAGAACCTTATCAATTTCGGGATCCAAAAATAAAATAGAATATATAACCATAAAAAAATAAAATAAAATATACAATTATTTTAAAAAAAAAAAAAAAAAAAAAAAAAAAAAAAAG
>NW_019268551.1:1938424-1942222 GCF_002738365.1 Cucurbita moschata | reverse complement strand
TTTTTAAAAAAAAAAAAAAAAAAAAAAAACAGAAAAAGAGATGCATAATGTGAACTGTAGAGTGAGTAACGAAGAAGAGTTTATCTTGAAAATTTAAGAAAAATCATTGTGTACTGTGTTCTAGAGTGGGTTAAGTTTTATATCTTCAGATGGAATAAGGAATATATTTAAATTAAGAAATTATTTTATTATATACGGAAAATTTAAGAAAAAAAAAATCATATACTTAATGGTTAAAGAAAAGAAAAAAGAAAAAGAAAATTCTATAACCTAATCGAACGGTTGATATTCGCGCTTGCTAAATATCAACCGTCCGATCACACCACTATCCAAAAACCCTACTTTTCAATTGCCGTCTCCAACTCTGCAAACCCTACGTTTCCCGCATCACTCTCCAAAAACCCTAATTTTCCCCTTGCAAATTGTCTTCCAACTCTCCGAAACCCTAAGTTCCATCGCGATCAAATCGTCTTCCAACTCTCTGAAACCCTAAGTTTCCCATCGCGATCAAACCTGTAACTCTCTCCAACATGGACCATCTGAAACCTGCAACTGGGACCATTTGAAACCTGCAACTCTCTCCGACAGGCATGGACCACTCGCCAACTCTTGTCCCCACTCCTCTGCGGACCAGGCCGTTGACATTCCAATGACGCCGCCCGGCGTTCGTAGCAGCGCCACCGGTACAGCACATTCATTCTCGTGAATAGTTCTTAAACTTTTTTTTTTTTTTTTTTTTTTTTTTGCCATTTTCTGCTTCTCGGTTGTATGTGGTTATACATCTCTTCGTTACCTTCCGATTTCAATTAACCAAGTCATTGGTGTTAAGACGCTGTTTTTTTCACTTGTAAAAAGGAGTCTGCTGAGGTTTATCGATTTACATATGTTGTTTGAGATTGTTTTGGCCATTAACAGTGAGCCGTTGTTTCATTTGTTTGAGTTTTTTTGGTGTGTGCTTATTCCCGTCGTTGAAATCTGTGGTTCAGGGAATATTGTCATTCTTTCAAATGGTCGTATCTGTGTTCTGATTGTATTTTTCCAACATAATTTTGGTGGGTTTGTGAGAATAACACTCAACCAATTTCTTCAAATGAAAAGTCATAGTTTAGTTAAGATTTTCAAACCGCATATGATGAGGAGGATGGATTAGTTTGATTTATGTTCTTTTCATCAAATATCCTGCTTTTCATTTGCTAGGATTATAAGTTTGATTCCAGTTACAGAAACCAATTTCCCTCCAATCTTGGATTAAGATTTGAATCTTCCAACCTCACTTATTGTTGAACTCAAAAGCTTCTTCCAATCTCAAAAAAATCAAGAACCAAGTTTTAATCCTTAGAACTGAACCCTGCATATTCAAAAAACCTACTCACCTCCTTACTATTATTGGTAACCAAAATGAATTCAGATATCTCTACCCTAGTGTATAACCTATAATTCAATTTATTTTCAATTAGAATATGAAGAACCTAGTGTATAACCTATAATTCAATTTATTTTCAATTAGAATATGAAGAACCTAGTGTATAACCTATAATTCAATTTATTTTCAATTAGAATATGAAGTCAATTTTTCTGTTTATTTTACTTTTTCTGTTTTTTGGTTGTGATAATTTAATATAAAGACTATCACAATTTCTTAAATCATATAAGTAGAATAAGTTCAAATGTTTCAAATATAAAAAAATCAAAACTAATACCAATTGTTGTTTTTTTTTTTGAAATTGTAATGTTATATAAACTTTATATTGTATTAATATATAATACATGATATTTAACAAAAATAGTTATAGAAAGATATTAGAAATTAGTTCAACGTTTAAATAAATTTGTATTTGAGAGTAATTATTGAATTATTTATAAAGGAAAAGAGTTCTAAAGTATTCTTTTTTTTTTTCTGTAATTTAGTATTTTCTTTTAAGGTTGATCTTGAACCCACCTACTCAAATCGGATATTGGAATTCGAATATTCAACTTTCATAATTTTTCATGAAAATAAAATTTTATCTCCATATTTTATATTGAAATAAAATTTTACAAACAAAGTGAAACAATGTATAAAAGTAACCCTACCACAATTTAGTCCATATATTTTATCATTTATGATAATTTAATCATATTATAAAAAATATAGTTAAATTAATAGAATTTCTTACCTATATTTGATTGGATAGATAGTTCCATGTTAATGATCTTAACAAAATTAAAAATGAAAGCGGGCAAATAATACAAAATAGAGTTGAGGGTAATCAGTTATATATATTTAAGACATTGATATATTATTTTTATATTTGATAAATTTTTTTAATAGTAAATATGTATGAGGATAAAATTGATAAATGTGTATATAAACAATTTTTATATTTGTTATATTTGATATCTATTAGTGACATGGGTAGAAAATAGTATAAATATTAAATAAAAATAATAAACTAGTATATTAAAGACATACGAGAGAATCAACAAAATTTCTAAATTAGATTACAAGGAATAATACAACTAAAGAGAAAAAAAACACAAATAAATATGAATCTCAATCCTTAAGATCTTTGGAACATATTGTTGGGATGATCCAAATAGGTGGAGGTAAATTTTCATGTGTAGGATCCTGTATGTAATGATCACCAAAATCTTTATCTTCTAAGTAGAATATACCTGAATCCTGGACTAAATTAGGAACACAATAGTTACAACCATTCATGAAATATATACAATTTGGTAAACATTTACGAAAATCCTTAGTTGATACACATATGGATTGAGAGTCGCCGATAAACATAGCATCCCCATCTAAACTCTTAACCTTTATGGCCTTTCGCATGCCATTTTCACGCTCTTCAGTAAGTTTGTAAACTTTAAACTTGTTAGTCTCTAATTGTGTTTCCTCTACCGATATTGACCTCAAAACTAACAAAAGCTCTCCTTTGGAAGACACTGTAATATTAGATCTAGTTAGATCATCGATACTTTTGGTGTGGACCGTCCTTACAGAAATAGAAATCAATGAACTTTCATCATTTCTAATCTTAACTTCAACTTTCCAAATCATCATATCAACTCCTGAAGCATATATAGTATCACCATAAACATTAACATCACTAAAAGGAATATTTGGTTCTGGATAGTAATACGTCCAACTCTTGTCATTTGATCTCATAAGGCACAACTTCGCACATGAACCATAGATAGCTACAACCATATAATCATTTGGATATAATGATGGATCTTTGGTTAATATAGCTTTCACTATGCGGTCTGGAGTATAATCAGGTTCATCCTCTATGAAAATGGAAGGAAGACGAATCACAGTCCCAGAAAAAGGATTGAATAAAGTAAGATCGAGTGTCTCTTCACACATGATCAACCAACCAAAAGAGGAGCCACAACACCTTTTGTTGAAGCAAAATTTGAAGTCAACAGGACGGGTTCTATTTTTTCTGGGGTCGTATAAGCAATGCTGCTTTTCAAGACCATCTTTCGAGGGAACGATGAGCATCGGCAGTTGAGGAAACTTGGAGGTAATTATGGATCGTTGGTGTTTGTGTCGTAATGCAACAAAATACCATGACTTACATACGAGGCTGAATTGGAGATAATCATAGAGAGACACCATCTTGTTGAGAATCACACCGAGAACATCATATTCAAGCGTTGTCCAATCTCGAGACTCAGAATAATCCATGATATATATATTTTTTATCCCTTCACAAATGATGCAATTGAAAATAAAATAGAATTAGAATATCTTTACTATGTTTTAAAATATCTTAAAACTAAACAAGGGGGGGGGGGGGGGAA
>NW_019268551.1:1937033-1937996 GCF_002738365.1 Cucurbita moschata | reverse complement strand
GGGGGGGGGGGGGGGGGGGAATAAACACATAAAATAAACTTTCCTTTAGTTTAAATTTGTAGCAATTAATTAATTCCATTCTAGCATGGGCTATGGATTATGAGATTATAATTATTTCCCATAAGAATTTTAAATCATAATTAAGATGTCATTATTGATAGTTAGAATGACTAATATATCTATTTTTTTATAATATTTTTTTTTCTCTGTACACTGCACATAATATGTTAGAAAAAAAAAACATATTAGAAAAAATAAATAAAACTAATTATATATTCAAAATAATAGTCATGCTTTCATCTGTTTTTTTAAAAAATAAAAATAAAAAAATATTAAATTAAACCGTTAAAATACTAAAAAATTCTAAAAACAAGTTTCTCTTTTTTTTTTCTCCGTACAAAATAAATTTTTGTAAACAGATATGCTAATTTTTTATTTTTTATAATTAAGAAATTAGGTGGCAAATTTCTCTCCTTTGTTTTTAATTCTTACACGTAGTTAACCAAATACTTGATTAGTATTGTTTTATTTTATTATTTATAAATAAATAAAAACGTAATATAGTATTTCACAAAATAGCATATTAATGGTGAAAAAAAAACATTAAAAAAAACTATTTATATATTCAAAATACAAGAACGTAATCCTGCTTTCTATCTTTTTTAAAAAAATAAAAAATAAAAAATATTTTAAATTATACTCGTTAAAATAGTAAAAAAATTTAACCCTATCAAATAAGACAAGAAAAAAAAACGAAGATTAACACTAATAAACCTTATATTTATACTATGCAAATATTTTAAACAAGAAAAAAACCCTTTGAAACCCTTTAGAAGTTTATGAATTAATTGGTCACTCAATTTCGGGATCCCAAGAAATAAAATATAAAATACAATTAGAAAAAAAAAAAAAAAAAAAAAAAAAAAAAAAAAAAAAAAAAAAAAAAAAAAAAAAAAAAAAAAA
>NW_019268551.1:1923144-1936807 GCF_002738365.1 Cucurbita moschata | reverse complement strand
AAAAAAAAAAAAAAAAAAAAAAAAAAAAAAAAAAAAAAAAAAAAAAGAAGAAAAGAGGTGCATACCGTTGGGTGAGCGAGTCGTTGAGTGAGTAAGTGGAGAGAGAATGAGAGTTTTTGTTGAAAATTTAGGAAGAATAGTTGTACTGTAGTGTGGGGTAATTTTTATAGCTTCCAAAGAGAGATGAGAATTAAGAAATTATTTCATTCTCTAATAACAAAAATGGAATAATATTCGTAAAAATAAAAAAAAAATAAAAAAAGAAATATATAATATTCGATAAAAATAAAAACAAAAAAAAGGAAAAAATATCTTTTTACAAAAACGGAAAATAACAAAATCTGAAAATTATTTAAAGCACAAATATTCCATATTTGTAAAAGAAAAAACCAAAAAGGAAAAATAAATCTTTTTACAAAAACGGAAATATATCCATATATTTGTAAGAAAAAAGAAAAATAAATTTTTTTAACCTAATCTAACGGCTGATATTCAAGCTTATTACAGATCTAAACGAGCACCGTCGATCACACCCTTCTCCAAAAACCCTTACGCTCCCCATCGCCATCAATCGTCTTCCTTTCTTTCTCTCTCTACAACATGCAACAGAGAAATTCTTGTTCTGAGCTCAGTCAGGCGGTCGACATTCCAGGCCGCTGTAGGCAGGCCGTCGACATTCCTGGCCGCACAGCGGCGTTCATATCTGGGCCACTGATTTTCCAATCAGATCCTACCGAACGCCGAACGACTTGACGATGGTAGACATAGGGTCATATACTTTCTCAAGAAATGGAATCTCAGTTTCTCAACAAATGCGTTCTCAGTTTCTATGGCTACCGGTAAGCTATCTTCCTCACCATACTTCACATGCTAGTTTTTTTCTTGAAGTTGTTGATTTTGTCTGCTTCTCCAAAATGTATGTGAGAATACATGTGTGTTTTTTAATTTTAATGACTGATCCTTCTCCTGCGGGTAAGGAGTGAGAGGTCCATATCTTTTAGCCATGAATTCCTTTTTCATGCTCAATAAATGGCAGGAAAACACAGATGTGGACTGAGCATTAATAAATTTAGATTTTGTAGGAATAAACTAAAAAAAATTTAACCTACACAATTGAATTTTAACTGGGAAGAGGGTTGATGTGGACTGAGTTTACTACCATTTGCCTGGTTTTAGAATACCATAGTCAAAGGTCTTTCCTAAACTGATTCAGGAAATATACTTTATATCTTCGTTGCTACCTCTTAGCCCAAAAAAACAGGTGGCAGTGTTGTGGAAAATGGTATGGCTCATTATGTCTTCATGGCCCAAAAACAGGTGCTAGATGGAAGATGGAATATGGTATAGGTCATCATATTTTCATAGCCAAAAAAACAGATATCAGGGTTATGGAAATTGGTATAGGTCATTATTTTTTTGAGTTGGGTGGAGTGGACATTAGGAGATAAATCTATGAAAGTTATAGGATTGGAAGAGAAAAAGGAAGTTTATTGATCTAATCTGTTCTTCTTTGTATTCTTGTAGATTGGAGTGGGCATTAGGAGTGTATTCCCCCTCCCTTTTGGACCTGCTGTAGCTTGTAAGCTGCATATATATATATATATATATATATATATATATAAAGTTCAAGATTTTATTCCTGCTTTTCATTTTCTAGAATTATAAATTTGATCCCGTTACAAAAACTAGCTCCCTTCAAACTTGTTTAGTCATATACATAGTTCAACTGGTTTACTCATATATTTAACTGGTTTAGATTTATACCTCTACGGTTCAATGAACTCTAAGGTTTGACAGGTCTGGGAGTAGCGAAGCAAGGCCCAAGTGAATCTAAATTTAAAACTGGGCCTAATCAGCCTAGTCCAAGCCCAAAAGGGAACTTATAGCCCAAAAGGAAACTCGAGCCCAACAAGACTGAAGGTGATGGAAGCTCTTATGTGTGGGCCTAACGAATGAGCCTTCTCGAACATCGGCCCAGAAAAAATACCAGGAAAATTAAACAGTTATATGGAATTTGAATATTCAACTTTCATTTTTTTTTTCTTTTTTTATAATTTCCATGTAAATAAAATCTTATCCCCTGCAATGTTGTTGTGTATTTAAAATTGAAATAAAATTTCACAAACAAACTGGTACCGTGTATAAAAGTAATAATTTTGTTTGGTAAGTAATAAAATGCTCCATAATCCATAAATTCAATAAAGATTAGGCTAGTTTTGATGTAGTGACTTGGTAGTGAGGTTGTCAAATATCTTGCCAACTGAATGCCAAAATGAATTTGCTGCTAAAATAGTTGGTACAATCTTAGACCCTCAAATTGGAAATATATATATTTATATTTTCAAAGAATTGATGGAATTTTTTTACAATCAAATATTTTAAGAAAATAAAAAATAAAAAGAACACCGATAAACACATTCAAATTAACATATTTTTTTTCTATATTTACTCCGCATATCATTACTATATTATTTCTATAATATGTAGCTAATATATAATTTTATATTATGACACTATATAAAATTCATAAACTATTGTTGTATTGATAGACAATTTTGATATTTATAAGTGGCATGTAGGTCGAAAATATATAATCTTTATTTCTTAATAATAAAAATTAACTATTAAACTAATATATTGAATGCAGACGAGAGTATCAACAAAAATTTTAACAGAAATAGAAATCGATAAATTTTCATCATCTCTATTTTTAACTTCAACTTTCTAAGCCGCCATATCATTTTTTGTAGTAATAAAGTATCACTACAAACATTAATATCCATAAAAGGAATATTTGGTTCTGGGTAGTAATACGTCCAACTCTTATCATTTGCTCTCATAAGGCACAACCTCGAATATGAACTATAGATAGCTACAACCACATAATTGTTTGGATATAATGAAGGATCTTTGGTTAATATAGCTTTAACTACGCGGTCTGGATTATAATCAGGCTCATCATCTATAATAATCGAAAGAAGATAAATCACAGTCCTAGAAAAAGAGTTGGATAAAGTAAGATCGAGTGTCTCTTCACACATGAAGCAAAATTTGAAGTCAACAAGACAAGTTCTATTTTTTGTGGGGTCGTAGAAGC
Source organism: Cucurbita moschata (assembly GCF_002738365.1). Taxonomy (NCBI): domain Eukaryota; kingdom Viridiplantae; phylum Streptophyta; class Magnoliopsida; order Cucurbitales; family Cucurbitaceae; genus Cucurbita; species Cucurbita moschata. Next base: position 1,933,710 of record NW_019268551.1, on the reverse strand, counting down.
AATGGAGCTTTTCAAGACCATTTTTCGAGGGAACGATGAGCATGGGTAGTTTTGGAAACTTGGAAGTAATTATGGATCGTTGGTGTTTGTGACGTAATGCAATAAAATACCAAGACTTACATACAAGACTGAATTGGAGATAATCGTAGAGAGACACCATCTTATTGAGAATCACACCAAGAACATCATATTCAAGCGTTGTCCAATCTCGTGACTCTGAATAATCCATAATATATATCTTTTTTATCCCTTCACAAATGCTATAGTTGAAAATAAAATAGTATTAGAATATCTTTACTACTTTCTAAAATATCTTTACTAAGGAAAAAAAAAAACTTTACATCAAGCAATTAAAATACAATTTGTCACAAAAAGACAATTAATCTCAAAATATCTTTACAAACTAAATATATATAAATAAACTTTCTAAAATATCTCAACAGACTAAATATATATAAATAAACTTTCTAAAATATCTCTACAGACTAAACATATATAAATAAACTCTCCTTCAGAACAATTTGACACAAAAAAGACCATTAATTTCAAGCAATTAAATTTCTAAACATTTATATCTATTTTTTTATTATAAAAAATAGTTTTTTCTCTGTACATAAATACAAAATACTTGTACATAGAAATCAATACTTCATTTATTAATAATTACAAAATCTGTTCGTTTTATTTTATTATTTTTAAATAAATAGAAAACGTATTATACTATTTCATAAAATAAATTGATAATAATGAAAAAAAAAATATTAGAAAAAATAAATAAAACTATTTATATATTCAAAATACAAGAAGTTATTCATGCTTTCGTCACTCTCTGCCCACCTGATTCCCATCAAACACCAGGCCGGGTCGCCCATGTTATAGACCGGGTTTAACAAAAAAAAAAATCCAGTATGAATTTGCTGATTCGGATCGGGTTTGGGCTTAAAGTTAGGCTGGAGCATCAGTTTAAGTTTGGGCTTGGGCTTCGGTTTTGGGTCGAGCCTGAGCTTCTGCTTCAGTAACGGCCGGAGCCTAACATCCACTTTGGGTTGGGCCTGAGTTTCCATATAAGCTTGGGCTTCATATTTGGGCCACCTGACTCCTGGAATGGGCCTGACTTTCCTTATTAGCTTGGGGTTTAGGTTGCTTGATGAGTAAGTAGTTGCTTTTGGACGTTCATCCAATTTTATCCGACTTTCCTTATTATTCATCTAATCGGTTGATAAATCCATATTTTTTAAATTTTGGAGCTATTATATTTAAAATTAGTTATTTAGGGAGAGGAATTTGGGAATCTTTTTGGAATCAAATATTTTCAGAAAAAAAAAAATCAAATAATATAATTAAAAAATATTATTACAAACACAATCACTCAAATATGTTTAGATTAAAACTTTCCAGAATAAATATTAAATAAAATTAATAAACTAGTGTATTAAATGCAATAAAGAGTATCAACAAAATTTCTATATTAGAATATTATCGGTCTTAAATTACAATGAATAATAGAATTAAAGAGAAATAATAATAATAAATAAATAAAATATCCTAATACAAATAAATATGAATCTTAATCTTCAAAATCTTTCAAACATATTGTTGGGATGATCCAAATAGGTTGAGGTAAATTCTTGTGTGCAGGATCTCGTATGTAATGGTTCCCAAATCTTTTATCTTCTATGTTGAATACACCTGAATCTTGTTCTAAATTAGGAATATAATTGTAGCAACCATTGATAAAATATATACAATTGGGTAAACATTTAGGAAAATCCTTAGTTGATACACAAATGGATTGAGAGTCTCCGATAAACATAGTATCCCCATCTAAACTCTTCACCTTTACTGCCCTTCGCATACCATTTTCACGCTCATGAGTGAGTTTGTAGACTTTAAACTTGGTAGTCTCTAATTGTGTTTCCTCCACAGATATTGACCTCAACACTAACAAAAGCTCTCCTTTGGAAGACTCTGTAATATATGATCTACTTAAATCATCGATCATTTTATCGTGGATCATCTTTAAAGAAATAGAAATCGATGAACTTTCATCATCTCTATTCTTCACTTCGACTTTCCAAACCATCATATCATTTTCCGTAGCATATAAAGTATCACCACAAACATTAATATCCTTGAAGGGAATATTTGGTTCTGGATAGTAATATGTCCAACTTTTATCATTTGCTCTCATAAGGCACAACCTTGAATATGAACTATAAATAGCTACGACCATATAATCGTTTGGATATAATGATGGATCTTTGGTTAATATAACTTTCACTATGCGGTCTGGAGTATAATCAGGTTCATCATCTATGATAATGGAAGGAAGACAAATCAAAGTCCCAGAAAAAGGGTTGAATAAAGTAAGATCGAGCGTCTCTTCACACATGATCAACCAACCAAAAGAGGAGCCACAACACCTTTTGTTGAAGCAAAATTTGAAGTCAACACGACGAACTCTATTTTTTGTGGGGTCATATAAGCAATGCTGGTTTTCAAGACCATTTTTCGAGGGCACGATGAGCATGGGTAGTTGAGGAAACTTGGAAGTAATTATGGATCGTTGATGTTCGTGTCGTAATGCAATAAAATACCAAGACTTACATACGAGGCTGAATTGGAGATAATCATAGAGAGACACCATTTTATTGAGAATTACACCGAGAACATCATATTCAAGCGTTGTCCAATCTCGAGACTCAGAATAATCCATAATATCCTCTTTTTTTCTTTTTTTTTTTTTATCCTTCACAGATGCTATAATTGAAAATAAAATAGTATTAGAACATCTTTACTATTTTATAAAATATCTTAAAGACTAAACAAAAAGAAGGGAACAAAGACATAAAATAAAATAATATTAGAACATTTTTACTACTTTCTAAAATATCTTTACGGACCAGAAAAAAAAAATTAATTTAAGCAATTAAATTTCTGAACATTTATATCTATTTTTTTATTATAAAAAAATAGTTTTTTCTCTCTTTACATAAATACAAAATACTTCTATTTATTAACAATTACTAAATCGGATTGTTTTATTTTATTATTTTTAAATAAATAGAAAACGTATTATACTATTTCATAAAATAAATTATTAATAATGAAAAAAATTAGAAAAAATAAATAAAAATTCAAAATACAAGAACTTAATCATGCTTTCATCTGTTTTTAAAAAATAAAAAGTAAAAAATATTTTAAATTAAACTCGTTAAAATAATAAAAAAATTCTAACCCTACCAAATAAGACAAGAAAAAAGGAGGAGGACTAACACTAATAAACCTTATATTTATACTATGCAAATATTTTAAGCAAGAAAAAAAATATATAAAATACAATCAGAAAAAAAGTATAATAAAATAAAATATATAACCATAAAAAAGGAAAAGGAAAGAGAGGTGCATACCTTTGAGTGACCTTTGGATGAGTGAGTCCTTGAATAGTTGTGTGTTGTAATGTGAGGTAATTTTTATAGCTTTTAAAGAGAGATGAAATTTAGGAAATTATTTTATTCTCTAAATAACAAAAATGGAAAATCAACACATATATAATATTTGTAAAAATAAATATAGAAAAAGAAAAAAATCTTTAAGACAGAAATAGAAAATTATTTGAAGCCACAAATATAGAATTTTTGAAAAAAAAAAAAACAAAGAAGGAAAGAAAAATCTTTTTACAGAAACGTAAAATATATTACATATATTTGTAAAAAAAAGAAATTTTTTTAACCTAATCCAACGGCCGATATTCAAGCTCGTTTCAGATCTAAACAAGCACCGTCGATCACACCCCTCCCCAAAAACCCTTACGCTCCCCAAAAACCCTTGCGCTCCCCATCTCCATCAATCGTCTTCCTTCCTTTCTCTCTCTAAAACATGCCACAGAGAGAAATTCTCGATCTCAGCTTCGGTGGCCGTCTACATTCCACGCCGCTGTGCGGCGTTCGCAGCCACCGGTTTTCCAATCAGATCCTATAGAACGCCGAACGCCGAACGCCGAACGCCTTGACGATGGTAGACATACGGTCATATACTTAACATTAGGGTTCTTTTTTTTCAACAAATGCCTTCTCAGTTTCTATGGCTACCGGTATGCTATCTTCTTCACATACTTCACATACTTCAGCTTCTCCAAAATGTATGTGAGAATAAGGAGTCTCCTTCCGTGCGTCCATATTTTTTTTAGTTAATAATTCCTTTTTCATGCTCAATTCTAATAAATTAATATCAGAGAATGGAATGTTTGGATTAGGGAGAAAATGGATGTTTATTCTACTTCGGATTGGGCCTGACTATCCATATAAGTTTGGGCTGGGACTGATTTCCATATAAGCTTGGGCTTCAGTTTTGGGCCACCTGACTTCTACTTCGAATTGGGCCTGACTATTGGGCTTCAGCTTTGAGCCACTTGACCTTTTCTTTTGGTTGGGCCTGAGTTTCCATATGAACTTGGGCTTCAGATTTGGACCACTTGACTTCGACTCTGGGGTGGGCTGAGTTTTCATATGAACTTGGGCTTCATCTTTGGGCCACCTGACTTCTACTTTGGTTGGGCCAACTTTCCATATTATCTGAATCATATATTTTATAATAAGTAAAATACATTTTAAATTTTTTTAAACTTTTCTTATTCATCTCATCTTCAAGATCGCTCTCATTTGTATATGATTCTGTTTATTCATCTACCTCTCGTTAAAAGGTTAAATTGATATTTTTAAAATTTAAGACCTATTATATTTAAAATTAATTATTTAGAAATATATTACATACATTTTAAAGTTTAAAAATAAGTTTATTATACATACATATATATATTTTAAAGAGAGGACTTGATGGATTTTTTTAGAATCAAAATTTTTTTTTCTCCAAAAGTATAAATTTGCCCGAGTAGAAATCTATAAAGATAAAATTGATAAATATCTATATTTATAACAAACAAATTTGATATCTATAAGTGACATGTAGGTCGAAAATATTTAAGAATAAATATTAAATTAAACTATTAAATTAGTATATTAAATGCACACGACATATCAACAAAATTTCTAAATCATAATATTTTATGTTTTACATTACCATGGATAATACAGCTAAAGAGAAATAAAATAAAATAAAACATATCCTAACACAAATAAATAGGAATCTTAATTATCAAAATCTTTCAAACATACGATTGGGAGGATCCAAATGGGTTGAGGTAAGTTCCAGTGTGCACGATCTCGTATGTAATGTTTCCCAAATCTTTTATCTTCTATGTTGAATATACATGAATCCTAGACTAAATTAGGAATATAATTGTTACAACCATTGATAAAATATATCGGATTTGGTAAACATTTAGGAAAATCCTTGGTTGATACACAAATGGATTGAGAGTCTCCAATAAACATAGCATCACCATCTAAACTCTTCACCTTTACGGCCCTTCGCATGCCATTTTCACGCTCATCAATAAGTTTGTAGACTTTAAACTTAGTAGTCTCTCATTGTAATTCCTTTTCAGATATTGACCTCAAAACTAACCAAAGCTCTCATTTGAAAGACTCTGTAATATAGGATATAGCGAAATCATTAGTTCTTTTAGCGTGGACCATATTTAAAGAAATAGAAAGTGATAGAACTTTCATCATCTCTATTCTTAACTTCAACTTTCCAAATCATCATATTATTTTCCGTAGCATATAAAGTATCACTATAAACAGTAATATCCTTAAAAGGAATATTTGGTTCTAGATATGAATACGTCCAACTCTTATCATTTACTCTCATAAGGCATAACCTTGAATATGAACTATAGATAGCTACAACCATATAATCGTTTGGATATAATGATGGATCTTTGGTTAATATAGCTTTAACTACGCGGTCTGGATTATAATTAGGTTCATTATCTATGATAATGGAAGGAAGACAAATCACAGTCCCAGAAAAAGGGTCGAATAAAATAAGATCGAGTGTCTCTTCACACATGATCAACCAACCAAAAGAGAAACCACAACACCTTTTGTTGAAACAAAACTTGAAGTCAACGGGATGAGTTCTATTTTTTTGTGAGGTTGTATAAGCAATATTGCTTTTTAAGACCATCTTTCGAGGGAACGATGAGCATGGGTAGTTGAGGGAACTTGGAAGTAATTATGGATCATTGGTGTTTGTGTCGTAATGCAACAAAATACCAAGACTTACATACGAGACTGAATTGGAGATAATCGTAGAGAGACACCATCTTGTTGAGAATCACACTAAGAACATCATATTCAAGCGTTGTCCAATCTCGAGACTCTGAAATAATCCATGATATCCTCTCTCTTTTTTATCTCTTCAGCAGTTGAAAATAAAATAATATTAGAACATCTTAACTGCAGTTTTTAACAATTTATCAAATAATAATAAATCATCTCTATTTCTGCAATTTTTGTTTTTTTTTTTAACTCTTACAAGAAATACTTTACATCTAAATATTAGAAATCAAAATAATTAACAAAATTTTTCAATGGATTAACGTTCTAATTAGTCTTTTATAGTAATCGTTAAAATCGTTTATAGATATTTCATTTATTAACTTATTACTAAATTTATTTTTTTATTATATGATTTTAAAAAAAAAACAACATATTAATGGTTAAACAAAAATGGAAAAAAAAAATCTTTTGTATAAAAATAGAAAATATTATTTTAATCTAACGGCTGATATCAAGCTGGTTACAAATATTAGATTTTCAATTAAAATCTAATATTAAGAAGAAAAAAATAATAATATTATTAGCACAAATGGAATGTACAGGAATAATATATTGAATGAATAAAGCCAAATATTATATAAATTTTATATTATATTAATACATAAATTATTTGAATATTATTACGATAAAAGTAAATACGATTCTCTAATAATTTTTTCTATACATCAAAATTTTAACAAATTTCTACCTGAAACGATTGCAACTTTTATAAAAGATCAATAATAATAATGGGATATTTTTAAAATGAAAGGAAAAAGTTCGAAATCTTTCTTTTAAGTCTTAACTTGAACCGACCTACTAGAACTGTGAAATTATAGCCACGAACCTTTCCTAGGAATCAATGAGCGTCGTCTCACGAGATATCCCTTGCAAGCCTTCACCAAAGTATTGGTCTCAATTTGATTTAAGATATCAATCCTCCACCTAAAAGCAAACCCTACTTTTACCAAACTCTCGTGAGCAATAAGAAGAACCTCATGAACATTCAAACCAACATAAAGAACAATATAATATGATCTTCAATAGCCTCAAGAAACCAACCAACAGAGAAAATGGACACAAAACAAACCCCGCCTTCCATGTTTCATGCAAACCCTAATTTGGTTGGCGTCAACGAAGTAGTTTGTGAGGAGGAGGAGGAGAACGAAGAAAAAGAAGAACATGTTCGGCCAAAAGCGACATCTACATTGGCCGATACCATCGAGAAGCGACATAAGAAACAGAACAATCGATTACGACCATCGCTACCACCACCACCCACACGGAGTTTCGGTCGACAAATGTCGTTGGAAACAGGTTTGAATCAAAATTCTAAAGGGAAGGGTATCGATCGAATGGCTCTTCCGAGGAGCGGAAGAAGTTTCGGAGGGTTTGATTATAATAATATTGAAGGGAAGAAAGCGGATTTTAGTATTTTTAGAACGAAGTCAACTCTAAGTAAACAAAATTCTCTATTGCCATTGAGGAAAGATCATAGAGATAATCAAATGGAGTCTCAAAGAACTTATGGAAGCTCTGAAGGAATGGATGAATCTTTGAATAAAAGTGTTCCTGTTGGAAGATACTATGCTGCTCTTAGAGGACCTGAACTTGATCAAGTCAAGGTATCGTATAATCATAATCATAATCATTCGTTTACGTACAAAATTTAATGTTTGAACGTTTGTAATGTCATTTTTCGTGTAGGATTATGAAGACATTCTTCTCCCGAAAGACGAGAAATGGCCATTTCTTCTCCGATTTCCGATTGGATGCTTCGGGATCTGTCTCGGGCTCAGCAGCCAGGCCGTGCTATGGCGGGCGCTGGCGACCAGCCCTGCCACAAAGTTCCTTCATGTTTCCCCATTTATCAACATCGCCATTTGGCTCTTAGCCACAGCTGCTGTTTGTTCTGTATTTGTGGCTTACATTCTCAAGTGCATCTTCTACTTTGAAGCTGTTAAGAGAGAGTACTTCCACCCTATTCGTGTTAATTTCTTCTTTGCTCCTTGGGTTGTCTTTATGTTCCTTGCCATCGGTGCCCCGCCGCGGTTCGTGTCGGAGCCACTCCACCCGGCTGTTTGGTGTGCCTTCATGGGTCCCTACTTTTTGCTCGAGCTCAAGATTTACGGGCAATGGTTGTCTGGGGGAAAGCGGCGTCTATGTAAGGTGTGTTAAACTATCACTAAATTCGAAATTCTTAAGTTTATTGATTATGTATATCTAAGTCCCGATTTAGATCAGGAAAAGAACCTTTCTAGTCGAAGATATATTTAATCTTTTATTCATATTTCAGGTAGTGAATCCATCGACACATTTGTCGGTGGTCGGGAACTTCGTCGGAGCGATACTGGCGGCGAAATGTGGGTGGTTGGAGGCAGCAAAGTTCTTATGGTCAGTGGGGTTTGCACACTATCTAGTGGTGTTTGTGACACTGTATCAGAGGCTGCCGACGAGTGAGGCGCTGCCGAAGGAGCTGCACCCTGTGTACTCCATGTTCATAGCTGCCCCTTCTGCGGCCAGCATCGCTTGGCAGACCATTTATGGCGAATTCGATGGCTTGTCAAGAACTTGCTTCTTCATTGCTTTGTTTCTCTACATTTCCCTTGTTGTAAGGATCACCTTCTTCACTGGATTCAGGTCAGTCATGTTCTTCTTTCCCCCTTCAAAATGATTGTTATTTTCACTTTAATTGAATCCACAGTCGTTCTTCATTGATATGTGTAATGGCCCAAGCCCAAGTCCATCGCTAGCAGATATTGTTCTCCCTGGGCTTTCCCTTTCGAGTTTTCTCTCAAAGTTTTTAAAACGTGTCTGCTAGGGAAAGGTTTCCACACCCTTATAAAGGGTGTTTCGTTCTACTCCCTGATGTAAGATCTCATAATCCACCCCTTTTAGGGCCTAGTGTCCTCGTTGGCACTCATTCCTTTCTTCAATCGATGTGAGACCCCTACCAAATTCACCCATTTCGGGGCCCAACATCCTTATTGACACACTGCCTAGTGTCTACCCCCTTTGGGGAACAACCTCCTCCCTGATACATCATCCGGTGTCTGGCTCTGATACAATTTGTAAGGCTAAAGCCCACCGCTAACAAATATTGTCCTCTCTGAGTTTTCCCTTTCGGGCTTCCTCTCAAAGTTTTTAAAACGCGTCTGCTAGGAAAAAGTTTCTACACCCTTATAAAGAGTGTTTCATTCTCCTTCCCAACCGATGTTGGATCTGACAATACGACACATTGAATAATTTCACTACAAATATTTCTCTATGATAAAAAGAAACATTTATAGAATCCACACCAATTAAAAATTTTAATCTCTAGACGTTCATGAGTCCATCTTGGCATCAACTAGTTTGTAAATTTTAGAACATCTAACAAATCCATTTTTTTAATTTTATAACTAATAAATCATTTTACATTTATTACGATTCAAAATTTATTAGATACGAAACAAAAAGTCAATGAATCTATGAGGCACAAATTCATTCGTATTGTACACTTATTAAATACAAAATCAAAACGTGCTAGACATGAAATTAAAGTTTAAAAATTAGACTAATACCGAGAAATGAAAATGGCATATTCATAGAATCAACTTTTTGTATTTTTCCCCTATTAAGAAACCAGCATGCATCAAACCCAAGAAACTGCCTAGGATCACAACAACATCAGTGATTGAAAATTTGAACAGGGAGATGAATGACAACAATAATTATTATGATACCTGAAACATGTGAATTTTTGCAGGTTTTCATTAGCTTGGTGGTCTTACACATTTCCAATGACAACAGCTTCTGTGGCAACCATAAAGTATGCAGAGCATGTCCCTACAATTGTAAGTAAAGGTCTGGCACTCACCCTTTCTTTCATGTCCTCGACTATGGTGTCTCTTCTCTTTGTCTCCACTCTCCTTCATGCTTTTGTTTGGAAGACTTTGTTCCCCAATGACCTGGCCATTGCTATCACAAAGAAAAGACTTATCAAGGACAGGAAACCATTCAAAAAAGCCTATGACCTCAAACGCTGGACAAAGCAAGCTCTTACCAAGCACACCAAGGATGATTTTGATGCACCAAATGAAGCGTTTTGAGACTACTTTTAGTTGTAGTCTATACCAAATTATAAACTAAACAGTCTCATTGAGACTTGATTCATAGCAGTGTTCACAATATAGAAGAAATGAGTACAATAATGAAATTCTTCTTCCATTTCAAAATTTTACTGGCTAATATTGACGGTTTAACAATTCAAACACGAGGATGTAACTGTGTAGATGAAGCTTTGTATGTATATTTTTTCGAGTAGCGACCAATACATATACGTCGGGGATACAAAGAAGCT
>NW_019268551.1:1910074-1922213 GCF_002738365.1 Cucurbita moschata | reverse complement strand
GGGGGGCAATGATTGCTGTACATATCCGGCAAACTTGCAGGCTTATTTGGATTTGGATACAAGTTGGGGGAACATAAAGAGTTGGATAGATAAATCTAGAAAATGACATCCTTTCCTGTATTCTATGGACTTCAAATCGATTTCTACGAAGAAAAAATAGCTTGAGAACCTCTCCTGTACTGTTGTTATCAACATCATGTTAATGGTTTCTATTTAAAGGCTGAAACCAAAATCAGATGCCCTGGCAGAAAGAAACCATTCTTACAGAGTTCTGAATGCTTAGCGAATTCCCATGTTCCTGTATGGTTAAAAGATTTTTCTTTAGATATAATTCAAGTGGTAAGATGATTTGCAAAATTATCACAGCTATCCATATGTACCTCACGGTCAACTGGCTGTTGCAGGAATCAGATATGCATCCATTATTTTCCAAATAAATATGTTTTCCCGCAAATGGAGGTGATTCTTTCACCAATTGAGTTATCTACAACAGAATACTAATATGTAAGACAAAAGTTAAAATAAAACATTGCATCTACCATCGACTGCAGAATCTTGAAGAAACCTTTTGTAAGACATTAAAATGAAATGTAGAACAAGAAAGATATGGTTGAAACAACATTTACCTTACGTTCTGGTTGAAACAACACCAAATTATTTTCCTTTGAGCTCTTATCCCAAAAAGATTGACAATAAAAGAATTTAGATAGTTAGAAAATTTTAAGTTTCTAAAGAAAGATGAATATCGGTAATTGCAAGTGAATACATACAGGCAATTTCTAAGTTATGAAAATGAATTAATACCTTCAAAGGTATGGATGGACGGGAAGGAACTTTTGTCAAGGGTCCATTATTTGAATGGAATTGAGATGTTAGCGAAAGCTAATAAGAACATTAAAACAATCACATTAATATTAGAACTAATGATATACAGAAATATTTATAAAAAAAAAAAAAAAAAAAAAAAAATAGTCAAAAAACAAAACAAATTTAACATAGATCTACCTTGGTGAAAAGTTCTGTTGGTGGTTGCAAAATTCTCTTCTCGCGATGGAATTTAAATTCCTGAATGCAGTAATTTGATGTCGTCTTAGAGACTTTTAGGAATAGGAAAGGTAAGAATATGCGTTAAGGAAATATGGGGAGAAATAAAAGCTTACCATTGGTATTGTGGTTTCTTGCTTGCTATTTCTAAAAACGCCCATTTCGCCTTTACTTGAAAATATCTGCACCAATCACGCCATAAATAAGTCTAATTGCTCAACATTAATCAATCAAAGCACCAATAAAGTAATTATTTACCTTTCTATTAAGAGGGCAAGCCTTGAAATTCTGCATTATATGATACTCATCATGCTTTTGATCATCAATGGCATTTGATCTTGGCAGATAAATGCAGCAACTTATTAGCATTGCGACAAAAGAACATAAGTATTTGTATTTTATTGGAAGCAGTACAAGATTCTTTTTCATTTTAATACCTTCTTGACTCCAAGTTTCTAGTGACTGTAATTTCAGAATAATCATGATGAAAGGCTGAAGATGAAACAGCAGAAGTATTTTGCATGGCCCTCTCCAACGTCCTCAAGTGAAATTCCTAAAGGCAAAGAAACAGACACAAAAGACAACATGAGGAATAGGATAAAAGCCATTTTATTCCTTCTTTTTTATTCTTCTCCAAGGAAACTTGCTATCATCCTATTGGATAAGAATAGAAATGTTTCTCACTTGAAACTCAGGCAATTTGGGAGTGCTTTTCTTTAAGAGCGGAAGTGATGGCCCCTCTAAAATCTGCAATATGAAAAGGAAATGCAACGTCAATCAGCAAAAAGGAAACAGCAATTCATGAATCTCCAAATACTATCAGATACAAGTACCAACTTTTCTGTTTAATGGACGGGCTCTAAATCTTCGAGTAGTTGTCTCGTAATCTTCTTCCATCCTACTTTTCAGTCTGACATCAAAGCAATTAAGCAACTGTAACCCCTATGAATAATCTGGGACCTGGATTTTGTAACTAAAGAAAATTGAAGTCGTAACAATTTCAAACCTTATTCTATGTGCCCTTTGTGCTGTTTCAAGGTCAGGCTGCCTAGGAATTGTAATCTTCAGCTTGACATTTTTAGTAGTTTTATCAGCAACTCCATCCTGCCAATACACATCAAGATACTTACATGCTTGCATATAATAACACTAAGATTTACTAATCAGCATAATTAGAATCCGGATTCAGTTGAATTACCCCAAATCACACTTAAAAATAGTGCAGCCAAAGAAAAAATATAAGGCTGAAGAATACAGTTAATAAGATGGTAAAGCTACGGAATTTACAGTCTAAGATATCAAAATTTGAAGATACACTAGCATAAGAACATCTTAACTTGTTCATTTGAATGCTATCATGAAGAACATTTTTTCTTAAATGGACTTTATGCAAGGGTTTAGTGCTGATATATACATAAAAAAAAAAAAGGAAAAAAAAAAATAAAAAATAGCACACCTTTTTGGGAAGCTTGTGGACTAAATTAGTCTGCTGTTTTATTTCATTCACCTGTATGCAAGATTAAAGTTAGAGCTCATACCAAGACTCCATAATCAGCAAAAGTACTCAACTGCACACTAAGGCACAAAACGAGCCATTTCAAAGTGAGATAAACAATACAAGTAAAGATAATATGAATAATAATGAAAGATTTTTCAGAAACACCATGAAAAGACCTTTTATAATTTATGGAGATTAGAATATACCGATGATTAGAGAAAGATATCAGGACAAATCAACAAAATCATAGATCAGAGAGACAATGATATATTGTACAACATATGTACCTTATGCGAGTGACCACCATCCAGCTTCTGCTTCTTGATAGCCTGACTTTCAATAACAGAACCACAGACACTTGTCTCATTGTTTTTAACTACTCTCTGCAACCTAAACATCCAAACCTAAAATTACTAGAAGAATGAATACAGAACATTCATTTGTTATTCAAAGAACAGAATCATTACTAGCCTCAGTAAGCAAATAGGCTTTCTACGAAAATTAGATCACTTTGTCCAAACTAAGAGGACATTGTGACAATTATGCACATAAGAAAAACCCACAAAGGTCCTCTTAGTTTGGCCAATGTCCAACCAAAAAAGCTGGTGAAATTTTGCAAAAAAACACACAACGATACCAAATAGAAGCAGATTCAGCCTATATACAATCAAGAAAATTAAATGAAACAGCCTCACTAGCACTCACTTGATATCAGGATGTTGAGCAGGGAAGTTTTGTCTCGCTAAGTGGCTTGCTGTTGATTTCATCAGAGTAGTGCTCCGGGGTTTAGATGGCTTGACACAAGATGAGGCTTTAACTTTGGGTTTGTTCAGGGATGGATGATTGTATGATGTAGATCCTGATAAAACAGAAACGATGTAAGAAAAACATATAAAAAGGGAAAAAAGAAAAGTTGTCAATTCATATACCCATATAGTCTCCCCTCCCAAAAACGTAAAATTCATTCATATTTGAAAAGATTTTGATTCCATTCACTAGTTACTTCTTCAAAACAGACTACCCACCTGATGTAAATTGGAGATGTTGATTATGAAGTTTTTGTACATCTCCATCTCGTAAATTGGTGAAGATTCCTCTATTTGATCCTTGGCAATCTACAAGATACTCTCGTAATTTGTTATCATCAACCACCAAGCAGAGTAGTATATCAAAGCAGAGATGGACAGAAGACATGAGGAACTTAAACCAGAAATGTACCTCGGTCATTCTCGCGTACTGAACCAGCTTCCTGACTGGCACCATTAAGCGAACCAATTATGTTATTCTGACCCTCAGATTTTTTAGAAGCATTTTCAATAGCAAGAAGACACTCTTCCCTCAAAAACAGTTTCGCTACGAACGCTGACACAAAGAAACGAAAAATTAAAAGAAAAAAAATGAGCGCAATGAAAATGCCACATTATTTCAAGAAAATCATGAATTCCAACTCCCTTGACACGCTCCTCGTGCCCAACATTTCAAGAAAATCACAAATTCCAGTCTCCTCACTCCACGAAAATCAAAGAAATAAATCCACAGCTAAAACAACGAAAGTGGAACATCTTTAAGATTAGTAATAAGCAAGTAAAAACGAAAATCACAACGTCAGATTCGTCAGTAAAATCCCTCAAAAAACGATCACCAAAGCTCCCAAAACCAGAAACAAGCCACAAACTCCAAAAATAACACAAAGACATAGATACAAACCAATGGACAAACAAACAGAACACCAAGAACAAAACCTCGAGATTACTCACGAGAAGGAGGGTAGCTTCCAGCAGACTCGAACCAAAGCTCAGCTTGAAAAGCCTCATCAAAACTCTCCTCGCGAGTGAAATCAAAATACCTAGCCGCATCAAACTCATACTCAATGTCAACTTCATAAGCCTCAAACACAACCGGCTCAACCTCCATTTCCTCATCCATTTCTTCCTTCTTCCACTGTTCACTCCACCTCCGCCGAAAACGGAATGCCGATCGCCCTCTTTTTCCAAAACAAGGAGCAGCAATGTGTATCGGAAAACTCGCCGATAAAGCCCTAAGCTCAGAAATCGAAGAACCGATTTGCAGCAAAATGAAGAAGAAGACGGGGAGCGTGGTTTCTCTTTTCTCGCCTTGTTCACTGTAGCGAAAATCTATACAACTCCAATCAATTTAATATTTTTTGCCCACAAAATATATATATTTATATTTATATATATATTTATGGAAAAAAAAACTTTTTTTTTCTCTTTTTGAAAAATAGCCGATGGGGACAAACTCCAAATGCGTACAACAACTTCTCAAAAGGCATTACCAAAATTAAATAATATTATCTTTTTTTAGTCTTTTTTTTCCTTTTTTTTTTTTAGTTCATAATATTATTTTAGCTATAAATCTTATTTAAAATCTTCAAACTCTCTATTTTGGTTTATTTAAGTTTTAAAATTAAAAAATAAACATCCTTAAACATTTAATTTCTTGGACAGTTTTTTAAATCCTTATCTTTAAAAGTTTAATTGACTTTTTAAATTAAAATAATATTATATATATATATATATATATATAATTTTAAAGTTTTATTTTTATTTCCTTTTTTTATTTTTTTATTTTTTTTGGTTATAACGTTCATAGGAGTTAGATCCAAAAAAAGTTTTGAATTTATAAAATTTTAATATATATGATATCAAATAAAATAAGCACAAAGAAAATAATTTAAATTACTCTTCCGATTACACCCCTGAACATTGTGGAAAATGGCGTGGAGACGTGTTGGAAATTCAAATGTTGGGAAGGGCAAAACCGTCATTTGAGATAGGTTAGGGTTGAAAGTGAGGGAACAGAAATGTGGGGGTTCGAGCTTTTCTTCTGTTTTGGGGCGGCGATATTCTTTTGTGTCGAAGACTGAAAATTTCGGCTCCTCTGATTAATTTGCCCCTGTGAGTTTGAATATATTACAAGATTGCCATCAACGGTTTTTAGCCGTTTTATATGAGGGAGGGAAGGAGCGTGGGGCCCGCAACGAAATTCAAATGGATATGGAAATGGAACGTTGGACAAAAGGGTAGTTTCGGTGATGCGATGGGTATTTTTTGTCAGTCTTTTTTTTTTTCTTTTTTTATTTTGCTTTGCACGTGACATGTCAATTTTCAAAGAAAATTTTTAAGGCTAATTTACCAAACTTTTTAACTTTTGTACCTTTCTAACTTTAAAATTATATAAATTAAATCCATAAAATTTTAAATTTAATAAATACCTTACAAATTTAAAATTTTTAAGAAATTAATCGATCTAACATAATTAAATATGAATTTTATGTTTTTTTTTTTTTAATATATCTGTTAATTTTAAAAATATTAAAAATGAGAGACTAAATTTATAAATTTTAAATATGAATTTTATATTTTTTTTATATATATCTGTTAATTTTAAAAATATTAAAAATGGGAGACTAAATTTATAAATTTTAAAAAGAATGTGATATTTCAAAAATGGAAAAAAAGAGCAGAAAATTATATTTGTTAATTTTTAAATTTCCTTCCATAATTGTAATATTGAATTTTAAATGAATATGCATACCTAGCGAAATTATTATATTTTTGTTTGTAAAAAACATTTTCAATAAAATTACACATTTGACCTTTTTTTTTTAACGCTTTTAGTTTTAGTTAAATTAATAATAATATCTCTAAACTTTTTTTAAAAAAATATATTTAAAACTTTTTTAAAAAATTAAAAATATATTTATCACCAGTACCACAATTAAAAATACTCATAAACGGCCAAAAATAGCCTTAAAATTTTTGGATATAATCATACGTAATTATAAGTTTTTTTAGAGTAAACATGTTACTTTAAAAATTTTATTTATACTTTTTTTTGTACTTTTCAAATTTCATAAAAATTAATGGTAAGAAAATCTTTAAAGATTAAAAAAAATATTTTTTAAAATTAAGTTTAAGAGTATTTTTATGAATTTAGACTTCTTAAATTTATTTAAAAATAGTATTTTCTTCAAAATTCGGAAAAAATTTTAAAAAATACTTTTAAAAACTATTCATAAAATTTTAAAACTAGTATTAACTCTTTTAAGTTAAAAAAAAAAAATTATAAAAAAAATTTAATTTTTTTTATCTTTAATATATAGACTAAAAACATATCTTAATACCTCATAAATTAACTCTAAATTTTTATTACTTTGAAAGGAAATTTTTAATTTTTTTTTTTTAAAAATTAAAAGTATTTTTGAAATTAAAGTATTAACGAAACTTTTAAGAATTAGAAATATGTTTTATTGAAAGTTTCGAAACATAAAACATAAAGTTCAAAATTATTTTTATTAATTTAAATAAATAATGTAGGGTAGTTGCAAAATTATTGTAAAAATAGGATAGCAAAATAGCGTCCATGGACCACGATTAAGCTAACTTGTATCTTATGTGTATGAGTAACCAAACGACTCGCGTACAATGGTCCATTAACCATGAATTATTTGTGGTCCATGAAAATTCAAATATTTAATTATTAATTTTACTTACATGATTGATTATTTTTAATATTAAATATAGATCCTACACGAACAAATCCATTCGGACATACTTTAACATGTGATAATTATCGAGACTAAATTGTTACATACTAAAATGCAAGAACTAAATCGTTATTAAAATTAAAATTAAATAAAAATCGAAAGTATACGAGTTCAATTGTTATAAGTTAAAATTGAGGGACTAAGGTGTTCGTTAAAAATAATGGTTTTAAAAAATATAAAGATTAAATAAATAAATAAAACGTCATTATTAATACCTACATTAAGCATATTCTCCACATAAAAAACACATAGATGCAAGAATTAATTACGAGTCTTCAAACTTTCTAGAGTAAACACATTCATTGCCTTCATTAATGGGAGAATCTAATTTCCCAACATTCCCGGGTTACATAGCCACCTTACTTACTCTTCGCTTGTAAGAGTGAAAACTATCCCTACAGACTAATGAGACGACATATTTCTATCGTTCTAGTTACAATTTGACATGTCATGTAACGACCCATGTCCAGGATTTAGATCAAGATTCGAAATTTAGGTTTGGCACCTGATTGCCCCGACAATCTCTTGCATCCCTTGCAATATAGTCACGTTACTTACTCTTCGCTTTTAAGAGCGAAAACTATCTCCACATACGAACACGAGTCCTTCCAGCGTGAAGACATATTTCTATCGTTCTAGCTACAATTTCACATGTCATGTAACGACCCATGTCCAGGATTCGAAATTCGAATTTGACATATGATAACCGCAACATTCCCTTCGACATGGTCATATTACTGAAGACTATCCCCACAGACCAACACGAGTCATTTTAACATGTTTTGTCCTCACTTACATACATCGTAGAAAGGTTTCCAGTAGGTCACTCAATGTATAATTACTCCGAGCAAAACACACTCAACTATGTAGTTCCTATGATTGAGCCGGAAGGAACACATTGTTGGTATAGGCAGTGACGTTCAATTCTTTTAAGCCTCTCTTATCTATACTATTCTCAAGATCTCTGTTAAGATGTGGTCATTAGAAAAGACAGTAGATGAAGATTGAACGGTAAACATGCTCACAATGAATAATTTTGAAACGAGCCCGAGTCCAAACACACAATCATCGACTCTTAGAAGCAATTCAACCACGAAATTTGAAAACGAGTCGGAAAGTTGGTCCTCTCCAAGCTTTCACATCAAATTAAATGTGGATTTTGAGAATGAGGCCATAAGGGAGTTAAATAAGGTCATGGCTTTCACTTGAACTTTCCACCTACTTCCTTTCTTGGTATTCATTTTTGTGTTCATAATTACAAATTATTAAATTTTATGGTCCATTTTCAGCCTGACACTGTCTCTAAACCTATCTCTCTTTTCTATTTACATAATTTCTGCCAAACACATTAATGAGAACCAACCACGTCCTCCCACACAAATGCCCCCACATCAAAACAACTCACTAATTTTTTTTTTTTTTTTAAATAATAATAACTTTATCAATTTTAAAAAATAATTATAAAGTTTATCGACAATTTTTTAAATTCACGCACTTGTTAGACTTACTATTGAAAGTTTAAAAATTCCGTTAAATATATATAATATATTTTTAAGTTTATGGTCTCCTACGAATCTCAAGGGTCAAAATGGTAATTTGACTTTAAAGTTTAAATTTTATTTTCCCTGATTTTTTAATATATAGACTTAATATTGAAAGTTTAAAAAATCTGTTAAATATATATATTTTTAAGTTTATGGACTCATTAGATGCCGTCCACGAATCTTAAGGGTCAAAATGGTAATTTGACTTTAAATTTTAAATTTTATTTTTATCTCTGATTTTTTAATAAAAATTTTTAAGTTTATGACTCACGTCTACAAATCTCAAGGGTCAAAATGGTAATTTGATTTTAAATTTTAAATTCTATTTTATCTTTGATTTTTTAATGTACAGACTTAATATTGGAAGTTTAAAAAACCTGTTAAATATATATATTTTTAAGTTTATGGACTCATTAGATGCCATCCACCAATCTCAAGGTTAAAATAGTAATTTGACTTTAAATTTTAAATTTTATTTTTATCTCTAATTTTTTAATATATTTAATTAAGAAACATTAGCTCGAAAAGGGCAAGTATTTCTTATTGAACTCATACAATTTGGGATGGGTCGAAAGTTAGTTTGAATTAGATTAATTCGGTTCATTTTTCGAGTTTTTTAAGTCAATTTATTCAACTTATAATAATTTATAATCATAATTTTTAACTTAAGAGTCACTCTCTTTTCGAGAATATTTTTATTTTTAACTCAAATTAATTTAAAACTCAATCTTAAATGATGGGATTAGATTATTTGTTTGAAATTTCTAGGAATTTGATTTTTTTTTTTTTTATAACACCCTTAATTATTAAAGACATATTTAAAAATTAATACCGAATTTTAATTTAAAACTAAATGGAGCCCAACCAACTTAGCTCAAGATTGACATTTTGAAATATAGCACAACAACTTTTATATTGGATAAATGACCAAACAATAATATTAATTAAGATTTACCAAATGACTAAAACACCCTTTGACAAAATAGTTGACCAAAATCCTAAAATTATGGAGTAATTAAAATAAATCACATGTTTTATAATTAAATGTGTATGAGAATATTGTTTTTTTAACGATTTTTTAAAATATGTATTTTTATAATTATAAATTTAAAAATATTATTATTATAATTATAATTGGATATTCCACTTTTGGGCCCATATTAAAACTCAAACTCATGGGCCATCTAAGGGATTATGGATCAAAGGCCCAAAACCAAATCTAACGAAGACTATCCATTTAGAAGCGGAAGGTCCAAAATAAAATTAATTAATTTTCATTTAAAAAAATTTAAAAATTTATGGAACGAACCAACGAAATTTAAATTTTAGAAGCGGAAGTGCAATAAATAAATAATTTTATTGTTCATCAATTACAATATTTAACGAAGGAACGAGTAGAGAGATGGATGGATGATGTTAACGGGTAAAATAAAAGAAGAAAGAATACAAAAGAATCCTCGTCTTAAACCAGTAAAAATGAAGGACCAAGTTTTCCTATTGCTATGATCCTAATCCGTTTATGATTGACTCAAGAACTTGAACAACCTTGGGCATGGTTGGTTTGTTAGAAGGGATGTGAGACGTACAAATCAATCCCGACTTGATGACTTGGATGAGGTTGTGTTCAGCAATGCCACGTAAGTTTGGATCGAAAGAGTCAGAAGCGGAACCAGTTTCCAACAACTCCCTTATGTATTCACTCAAAATGAGTACTTGGTTTGGTGTTGGACTCTCAACAAGCTTCCTCCCTATTACCAGTTCGAGGAGAATGACTCCAAAACTATAGACGTCGCCTACAGAGATATGGTGTTTGGTTAAGATATAAATAAGCTATGTTCTTGAATCCGAGAACCTCGAACGTTATCGACCCAATGAACGAATTGCTTCTTCGAGATATGGTGTTTAATTTCAAAATAAGCAACTGTTTTCATTAAATGTCAATAAATTAAAATTAAAATACAAAAAGTCAAACTAATTCTATAATTTAAAATAATTAAAAATTTTAAATTAAATATTACAGAAATTCTGGTGTAGGAAATTTCTTAGGTTAGATTATATTTTTAAGTGTAGGAAATTTAAATTTTTAGATATTAGGTTAGATTTTACTTGTAAAATATTATTTTATATATTAAAATATTTGACTTGAAAAAAAGAAATTATTAGTATTATTAAAAGAAATTCTAACCGATAATTTAGAAAATGTACTTCAATTATTGTTGAATTATATTTACTTTAAATGCTAATAATTGATTGATGATTAGAAATTCTGGTGTTTAAATTGAAAGTTTTCTAATTAACAAATAAATAAAAAGTTTCTTAAAAAGTGATGCAATTACAGCCTTTCGATCTTTGTTTAACACAACTGACGTCTACCAAATTACTACTTTATTCTACTTTGACTGTAATGCACCCGCGTGCATCACACGCGCTATTATATTCGAACACATTTGGTTCGTGTATTGCACGCTTTTTATGGACGCGTTGATCACATCTAATAAATAAGCCTTCTAAAATTTCTTTTGGGTTTAAATACCATTTTTCGCATTCTATTTTATTTTTAAAATTTATATTCTCATAAGGTGTGAGAGTCGTAGCATATGTATTTTAAATAATAATATGTAATGAGTTAAAGTAGACAATATCTATCAGCAGTGGGCTTGGACGGTTATAAATGGTATCAGAGTCAAACATGAGCGGTGTGTCAACGAGAACATTGGCCCCCAAGAGAGGTGACTTAGGCTATTACAAATGGTAACGGTCAAACGCTGAGCGGTGTGTCAACAAGGACATTGGGCTCTCAAGGGGGTGGATTATGAGATACTACATCGGTGGGAGAAGGGAACGAACCAGTCCTTATAAGGGGGTGGAAATCTCTCCCTGGCATACATAATGAGCCAAAACGGACAATATCCATTGTGAAGATGGGTGTGGAGGATGTGATGTCCCACTCTCAGTGCCGGTCCTCCTTAGGCGCGTGTTTCTCAGACGCATTTTGGTGCCCATTGGCATGTTTGAGAATGATTCTCACTCTCCTTAACACATCAGACAACTTTTTAATTAATTAATTAATTTATTTTTATATTTTTCAATTTGTATTGATTTATTTAATGAATAAAATAAAAGGGACAGACAAATGCTTGGAACTTTATTCTGTTAATTTGTTTTTCCAAGACTGGTTCAACACATTGGGCTAAGCCCACGGGCTTCGGCCCATTATTATTATTTAAATATTTCCTATTTTTCCGTTGATTTAAATTTAGTTATATATTTATTGTGTGTTCCAAAAATATAGCTCCATATTATTTATTTGATGCAAGCATTAAAAGATTGAAAAATAAATAAATAAATCAAGAGAATGCGTACACGTTAATAAATGCAAAAATAATAAAAGGGAGAATAAAGGATTACAGCAAAAAGACAAAAAAAAAAAAAAAAAAAAAAAAAAAAAAAAAAAAAAAAAAAAAAAAAAAAAAAAAAAAAAAA
>NW_019268551.1:1821723-1909321 GCF_002738365.1 Cucurbita moschata | reverse complement strand
AAAAAAAAAAAAAAAAAAAAAAAAAAAAAAAAAAAAAAAAAAAAAAAAAAAAAAAAAAAAAAACACACAGAAGCATTAATTATAAAAATAGAAAAATTCAAAACATATTAAGAAAAAATGTATTCACATTTAAAAAATAAAAATTATGTTACTATAGCAAAGGCAATAAAGTAAATATAATAATTTAGTAGAGAAAATTTGTAAATTTTTTATTAAGGAAAATACATTTGTATATATTTAAGTAATTTACTATATATATGATAATTTATAAATTCGGGTGGTTATGAATGTCTTAATTGTCGAAGATATTATTGAATTGTGTTCAAGTTAGTAATAGAACGATTTTAGAATAACCGAGATTCTCAAGCTAGTAATAGAACAATCTTAGAATGATTGATATTCTCAAGCTAGTAATAGAACGATCGATATTCTCAAGCTCAAGCTAGTAATAGAACGATTGATATTCTCAAGTTAGTAATAGAACAATTTTAGAACGACCGATATTCTCAAGCTGGTAATAGAATGATCTTAGAACGACTGATATTCTCAGGCTGGTAATAGAACGATCAATATTCTCATGTTAGTAAGAATGATCTTAGAACAACCTATATTCTCAAGTTAATAATAGAACGATCTTAGAGCGACCAATATTCTTAAATTAGTAATAAAACGATCTTACCGATATTCTCAAGTTAGTAATAGAATAATCTTAGAATGACCAATATTCTCAAGTTAATAATAGAACAATCTTAAAACGACATAACCATCTTAGAACATAAGATATTCTCAAGTTAGTAATAGAACAATCTTAGAACATTAGATATTCACAAGTTAGTAATAGAACGATCGATCTTAGAACATTAGATATTCTCAAGTTAGTAATAGAACGATTGATCTTAGAACGACCAATATTCTTCAGTAATAGAACAATCTTTAAACAATAGAACAATCATAGAACGTCAGATATTTTCAAGTTAGTAATAGAACAATCTTAAAACATCATATATTCTCAAGTTAGTAATAAAACGATCTTAGAACGACCGATATTTTCTTCTTCTCGAGAAGAGTCCAAAAGAAAGTCATCCATTTTATCTAATCTATCCATGTAAGTAGGACCTAGTAGCAGCAGCAGCAGAAGAAGATAAGATTCTTTTAAAGACATTTCGATCTCACAGTGCAATTATCCTTCAGTCTCATCACAAGCATACAGATAAAGGCAAACACAAAGAACTTCCATGTGAGGCCAACAATTATGGGAATTGTACACACTGATTCACTGTTAAACTATTCAGCAGCAGAAGAATGAATATTATTATGTACTATAATCAGCAAACAACACTACAACATTTCATATACAGACCACCACCCTGCATTTGCCTAAATCCAATCTAATTCACTTCATTATACCTCATTCCAATCACTACAAATCGAGATTTCAAAGCAGACAAAGTGATAAAACACAACATACTTGTTTCGTTTCGTTTCATTTTATGCTTTCGGTGTGAGTTTCGTAATCGATTTATGATATCTAGTGTAAGATATTTGCATAGTTCTTTGTTTACCTTCACTCGAAGCTTCTTTGAAACCGAACATGGATATGAAATTGTTCGATCGATGCAACCATTGTCCAGTGGCTCTATGTGCTCAAATAATAAGTAACTTTAGCCTCACTACTGCAATAATTGTTCGTCTTCTGTCTGCAATTCGTTGAGTTTCCTTTTTGCATATACAGTGAAGAAAACCGTCGTGGCTGCAGTAACGCAAAATCCGACGATCGTGAACGCGATCTGAGGGGCCGAGAGGAACTGCTGGTTTTGTGAAGCATCTGCCAATGTCCTGATTAAAATGCCACTACAGTGACAAAAGGAAGATTAATCATATCCATAATCCAACTTATCCATAATATTTTACAGAAATTTTCAAAGACTAGACAGGCAATATCAAAGAGGAAAAACAGTGTAGATTTAATCCGAAGAAACCGACAAGGGTTAGTAAGTACATATGTCACTAAGTTTCTTAGTTTAAAGAGTACTCTTTAATCCTACACCATGTTTTTTCCCCCTATATCTGAGAGTATTTGAGCTACCTTAACACGTATCGGATAATCTCAAGCGATAATAAACGAGTTTAGTTTGCTGCAACACAGTCACACTGGACATTTACTCCCTAAACTATCACCACCTCGATTTTTTTTCCGAGTATTTTCCATAAATTCCACAATAATGTACTTTATGATCAATGAGTCAATGAAAAGTTTGGCGAATTTCCTTACGACGTATGTGGTCATATCAGATTCGACTTAAATGAGAGTAAGGCCATTAACATTTTACAGCATAAAAGTTCCCAAGCTAGCTAATGAAACAGTTGTATCGCCGTGGAAAGGGTTCTCGTTTCTTGCAGCAGGAATATGAGGCTGATTCGTAAATTTTCAAATGCCAGAGAATGTAAATTTACAAGCAAGCATCCAAGAAAGATGGAATTCATCATGTGTATGTATGAGTATGGTTCGAGGGGCATACGTACGTGTATATTGTAACAAATATTTCTGGCACCATTCCAATCAGCGACCCCAAGATGTACGGACCATATCTGACATTTGTTGCTACAGCACAGTAATTATATACTATGTAAGGAAACGGTGAAATTCGAATTAGTGCTACCGCGCGAAACTGATGAATCCAGTCTCCTTCGCCTGCTAATCTTAAAACTGAAGCTCTCTTAGGATATTTTTCTAACCATCCCTGCAAAATAAAGACCACAGAGTTTAGCTACAAAGGGATACGAACTATGTCGAGCAGTTGACGAATAGAAGATAAACTTAAAACAAACACTAACTTGAATTTTACGATAGAATAGGGAGCCAATGAAATATGGAAGTGATACACCAATAGTTACTGCTGATATAATTAACAGGAACCCAAAACCATAACCAAATGTCATCCCTGCCAGCCACATAGAAGGTGAAGATGGCAAAAACAATGAAGGGAACAATGCAACCGAGGCGAAAACGAGAACTGCCAGCACCGGAGTACTAAACGTTTCAGCTTCCCAGTTTATAATCGGTATTATTTCCTGTAGCAAATAACATATCCGTCAGGCTAAAATGAAACACTACACAGTTCATTGAACTCTTCAAGATTATTATCTTTTCACTAGAAGATAACATAGTCAGAAGATAACCCAAGATCTAAAGCTGCTGAATAATGCCTAATAACGTAAATTGCAAGAAAAAGAATTAAGAAACATATTGAATTCCAATATGACATTAACATACAAAGAATTTTCTTCAAGAGGAATTTGATCTTACCACAATAAATAACCTTATGAACCAAATTTTATAGGTTCAAAACCAAGCAAGTAAATCAAACCCAGAAACACAACAGCAGAGACAAGGCAATTCCATGAAGAATTCAACAAAAACCTAAAATACAAAAGCAAAATCCAAGCAACAACACTCTATAATTCAATTCCAATAGAAAAACATCAGAATTGCAGTCAAAATTTAACATAAACACTGACCTTATTCATGAAGAATGGTCCTACCCATTTGAAGAAAACAACAGCTAATGACACCAAGAAAATGAACAGCACCACCAAACGAAACCAAAGCCACAAAGACCTTCCTGGAGAACAAGGCTGCGAAGAACCCCCATCAGACGAGACCTCAGCTTCACAGTTACAAGGGTTCTGTCCCAACCTAACATAGTCTCCGTTACCATCATCACATCCAATTCCCACCGTTATATCCTCCGCCACCACTTCCCCTCTCCGGCCGTTATCCGTCTCACAATATGTCATCGGTGGCAAAACCCCCGACCAGAAGCTCGAAAATCACAAAAATGGACTTCCTCCGGTGATTACCCACGTCAGAACTGTCAAGAGCGAGAAAAAATTGATGGGAAAATTCAGAAAAACCCTAGAAAACGAAGGGGAGAGAGGGAAATGAAAGATTCGCAGAAGGGTGTGAGAAGGAATGAGACCAATTTGAAGCGAACGAGAAAAGGGGAAGAGAATCAGAGAAAGAAGGATTGATCAATGAAGAGAAAACTTGAAACTGAAAAGCAATAAATTCCTTGAAACAATAAAATAATTAAAAAAATTAAAAAATAAAAATAAATATTGCCGTTGTTTGAGATTTCGCTAATCGCCAGTGGGCTCACACGTGGGGTGGTTGTGAAGGGCCGGATAACAGATGGCAGAGTGTAATTGGCTAATCCTATGGTGGATTCTTCTGTCATTGGTCTGTCGTGGCTTCACCGTCACGGTCAGTGAGATAAGGACTCATGACGCGTTCTATTTACACGAGTCCACTGCTTTACACCGAGTTTCAGCGTCGCCAAATTCGAACTATTTTTTTATTATTATTATTTTAAATTAAAATTTAATTTATATAATAATTTTTAATTGAACTTTTTATGTTTAATTTAAAATAATTTACTTTTTTTTGGATGGGCGGTTGGGCGCCGCTAGTTAACGTCTAGTTTCCTGGGCGGTGCTGTTGACGGCGACGGGAAAGACATTTTGGATTTAATTATTATTAATTTTTAAATTTTAAATTTTATTCGGTTTTTCCTTATGCGGCGTCCACTTGCAAATTAAAATAAAAAATAAAAAATCATAATTAAATTACTTTATAAAATATTGGATAATTCGTTTTTTTATTCTACCAAATAATAATGAATCAATAATGTTATTCCTTAAAAAAAAAACCAATAATTTTGATTATTCTATAGTAAATAATTATGATTAATTAAATATTTAATCTGAATATTAATTATGTAATTTTTTTCTTCTAAATATATATATTTTTAGTTCATAGTATTTGCGTGTAGAAAAAGATTCAGTGCATCCATTTATTATTATTGTTTTAACAATTTTCAATTTATTCCATTACTTAAATTTTAAAATAATATTTACTAAATTGAAAAATATTTAGAGGAGGAAAAAAATTCATTTAATAAAGGAAATTTCTAATTCTTTCAAATTTATAAGATTTGGTAGAATGTTTGAATTTTCCATTAATTTACAAAATATAATGCTATTGTTTTTTTTTTTAAATACATTACAACTGTATTTTAGTTCTTAAAGTTTTAAATTATTTTAATTTCTGTTTGGTTTCTGGATTTTAGAAATAAAACATTTTTTTATTATATTAAAATTTAATTTTTAATCCGTCCTTCAAATTTGAAAATGGTTTTTGGGAGGTTATTATTTCCCATGAATCGATATAACGTAATGATGACGTTGACTTTTAAAACATTAAGAATATTTAAAAGACGAGATAAATCCAATCTAATTCCTACTGTCTAAGTTAGTTATAAATTTATTTGTATTAAGTTGAGTTTAAATAAATAAAAATTTTATAGATTGGACTCATTCGTACGTTCACCTAAAACTATATTATATTTAATTCTATATATATATATATATTATTTATTTATTATTTGTTCTCCAACCAAATAATTTTTTTATATAAATCTTAATTAAATGGTTAAAAATAAACTAAATAGATATTTTACAAATTAATATTACTTTTATTAAAATAAAAAATTTGAATAAACGACCCAGAACTTAATCCAAAAAAATTATGGTTGGATTTGTTAAGTCCATTATTTAGTAAATATTTTTTTTATTTAAAAAATTTACTGAATTTATAAAATCATGTTATATTATTATTATTATTATTATTTTGATAAAATAAATATGAAAAGTGACGAGAATATTCATATTTAAAATTTAAAATATAAAAAATATAAAAATCTTTAGTAAATATACATTTATAAGCTCATTTCATTTTTATAAAAATAAAAGAAAATGCATATAATAAAACACATAAATTAATTAATTAAAATTCATATTTAACATAATTTAGTGGGAAAATGAGGAAGAAGAGAAGAAACCAAAATCATAGAGATGATGGCGATTCGCTGTTTTCAGAGCAAATCTTTCAGTGTTTACTGAATTTTCCACCCAATTTTCATATCATGTCGTTCTCTTCCACCTTCTTACATTCCTTCTCAATTCCCAAATGCCCCATTTCTTCTTCTTCTTCCTCACTGCCCACGTCCAGAGCTTCTGCCGCTACTTCTCAACTTCCTACCGGAATTCGACTCCGGAGAGGCGGCGCCGGTCGAGTTTTGGACTCGAAATCCATCCTGGTTTTGCTCGGCACTGGTTTCACTCTCTCCTTTCTGGGACCTGCATCGCCTTCTGCTGCGACGGAATTCCAGTCTTCGCTTCTGTTTAACGAGCCCCAAAATGCTCTGTCCTTGCCCACCTGGGCCGTACATGTTTCCATCGTCGTTGAATGGTGAGGATCTGTCAATCTTTTTTGTAATGATTTCTAGAAATAGAATTTGTTCGATGTTTTTTTTTCCAGAAATTTCCCTTGTTATCATCTTCAACGTGCTTGTAAGAAGTGATAATTTCTCCAAACTCATGAGAAGTTCGAATAATTTTAGAGAGAAGTGTAGGAATGTTGCTGAAAATTTTAAATGTTTAGATGCTATGATAAATGGTTGGGATGGGAGGGAGTCTCACCTTGGTTAATTTAGGGAATAAGCGTGGGTTTATAAGTAAGAAATACATCTCTATTGGTACGAGGTGTTTTAGGAAAGTCCAAAACAAAGTCAAGAGAGCTTATTCTCAAAGTGGACAATATTATATTATTGTGGAGAGTCGTGATTCATAACATGGTATCAGAGTCATGCCATTAACTTAACCATGTCAATAGAATCCTCAAGTATCAAACAAAGAAGTTGCTAGCCTTGAAAGTGTAGTCAAAAGTGATTCAAGTGTCGAACAAACGGTGTACTTTGTTCGAGTGCTCCAGAGAAAGGAGTCGAGTCTCGATTAAGGGGAGGTTGTTCGAGGACTCCATAGGCATCAAGGGAGGCTCTATAGTGTACTTTGTTCAAGGGGAGGATTGTTGGGATGGAGTCCCACATTGGCTAATTTAGAGAATGATCATGGGTTTATTGTAAGTAAGAAATATATCTTTATTGATATGAGGCCTTTTGGGGAAGCCCAAAGCAAAGCTATGAGAGCTTATGCTCAAAGTGATATCATACCATTGTGGAGAGTCATGATTCCTTCCTAACAAACTGCACTAAACCTAAAAATTTATATTGATAGGTTAGAGTATATTCAATCTTTTATAATTCACAAGTGTTCTTTAATTATTTCCATGGAAATAGACTCTGCATTTTAGTTACCCATTTGATGAATAAGAAATTAAAGGAAAAGGAAGAATGATAAACCAAGCAATTCATATGCTGCTGCTGGCTAGCTTGGTTCATAATTTGTTGATCACAAGTCTTGTGTCGTAAGGATTGCAGCAATGGCTTTGGTGTGGCAGTATGGAGAGAAATCTGGCAATGAGTCTTGGAAAGGACTTTCTTGGGGAATGGTAAGTTCTTTTTCTTTGTCTATAATTGCCTTTTCATCTATCTTCTCCCATCCACTTATTTATGGAACTTGAGCAGGTACCCTTGCTAGGTGGAGCATTTTGTGCTTGCACATTGCATTTTTTCTACAATTCTGAGTCTCTTGAGGTATAGTAAGTGTCTGTTTTTGCAAGATCTTGCTGGACGTAATGAAATGACTGATAGTGTTCATATATTCTAAATAATGCGTACGAATTTTTAATCTAGTTCTTGATCATGATGATTTGTTAAAGTTCTTAGCTGATATAGTTTAGCTTCTTTCAATTATGCTCAGGATGGAATTTAGACCATTTCAGTGTAGTTTGATTAAACTTTTCAAATTAGTCCTAAAGGAAACCATTGATTAGGAAGCTTTGGCTCCCGACGTAATGGTATGAACACTGCCTGTTATTGATATTTTAAGGGTAATTATCAATACCAAACCTTAAACAAAACAGCCGAAAGATGCCCCCCTCACTTACGCTGCACAAGTACCCTCTCTACCCCTTAGATACCGTCATTGCTTCTTTTCCGGGAAAAAAAGTTCACAACCCGTAGGCCTTCTACCTCCACGCGACATTGCTCTGTCAAGCTTTCACTTGAGTCCTTGGTACTCATGACAAACTTCTCTTCCTAGCAAACTCTCCCCTGCAGCCACGTATACTCCCCGCCTCTATATCGCTTCGGAAATTCTTAATTGGGGGTCTATGACTATGTCCATCGTTGTTTTGGGTTTTCAATTCTATCCTTGAACTGTGATCATAAGGAGAATCAACTTCTTGCTGCTTGTTTTGTTATCAATCAGGACTCTGAGTTCCTACTCCTATCTTGAAATTTTGTTACCGAGCAACTGTTTCTTCTATATCGGTTTCATGTTCAGTCAAGTATTTGAACCGGCATGGAAGTCCTCAAATTATGAATTTCTCACGGTGCAGTTTGTTTAAAAAAAAAACTAAACTAAGAACACCTAGAAGAGGAAGTGCTCCCATTTTTATCTTCATTGCTTCAATTGCAGCATCAGATACATGTTTGCAAAGTATCCAAATTTGTTAGTATCTGCTGGATGGCATTAGTTTTGTGCATCAAATTTGACTTGTTCTTCATATTGTGCTCAATGATGGTGGGGAAGAATGCAAAAGAATTAGGGACGTTTGATTTCTATTTGAGATGAATTGAAATTTTCTTGGTTTCGATTGAGTTGTTTTATTTTTTCTTAAATACCAATTATTTAGTATGATTCATGGTTATTGTTTCTGAAAATTAATAGATGTGAAGAAAACTTCCGATCATTTCCCTTCCTCTACTTTGCTTCACTCTGCCATAAGTTTCTTTCAAATTACTTCCAACATAACCATTTGTTGTGTAATCACGCAAGTATTTTCCGGATGTCACATATGATTGTGAACAGCTTGAGGAAGTAAAACTGATCCAAATTGATCTCTCTCTGGGTTTAGGTTGATAGTATTCCAATTATATTGGCTGAAGTTTCAAAAGAACAAGAACAACCTTACTGTGAAAACCAGATCTTTTTCTTACTTTCTCTATAAGGATATAGACTACCTCAGTACCTCTTGTTAGGAACCGCGAACCTTCACAATGGTATAATATTGTCCACTTTGAGCATAAGCTCTCGTGGCTTTACTTTTGGTTTCCCCAAAAGGCCTCATACCAATGGAGATGTATTCCTTACTTATAAACCCATGATCAACCCCTTAATTAGCCGATATGGGACTCCTCTCCCAACAATTCTCAACAATCCTCCCCTCGAATAAAGTACACCATAGAGCCTCCCCTGAGGCCTATGAAGCCCTCGAACAAAGTACACCTTTGTTCGACACTTAAGTCATTTTTTACTACATCTTTGAGGCTCACAACTTCTTTGTTCGACATCTGAGGATTCTATTGATATGGCTAAGTTAAGGGCATGATTCTGATACCATATTAGGAACCACAAACCTCCACAATGGTATGATATTGCCCACTTTGAGCATAAGCTCTCATGACTTTGCTTTTGGTTTTCCCAAAAGACCTCATGCCAATGGAGATGTATTCCCTATAAACTCATGATCAACCCCTTAATTAGCCGATATGAGACTCCTCTCCCAACAATTCTCAACACCTCTCTCTCTCTTTAGAAGAAACTGAACCAAGCTTATCTCTGTTCTGGGTTTAGGTTTACTGGATTCAGATTCCATTGCTGTTGTTTCAAAAGAACAAGGCAGACTTACCATGAAAAGAATAAACAACCTCTCTTTCTCTTTCACTCTTCAATTTGATAAGTTCTTGTTTGTCAAGAAATTTTGTTGTGGTAGTGCAGTTCTCACTCTGAAAAGGATATAAAATGACTTGGATTTGGTGTTGAGTGCAGGTATTGGTGGCCCTTCAGGCAATGCTAACGGTTATAGGAAATGCTACAATGTGCATTGCTGCATTTCGCATATACAAATCATCACAAGAGCGTTCAAAGAACTTGTAAAGGAAACTCAAGTCTCTGTTACACTAACGTATGTACGTACTACCACACCCTGTTTCATTATATATCATTATTTTTCATCCTCCATTCCACTTTCTTTATTCTTTTGATAAAGCATTTCACTAACTGAAGAAAGCGTCAAATGGTCATGAATTTATTTCCTTTTTAAAATAACAATAATTGTATTGAGGACCAATACTTAGGCCTTGGGATGTGTGGCTGACTCGCTCTTCGAGTGGTTAATTGGAGTTCTCGAAAGGCGTTCCTTCAAAGGGAAGCTAGGAGAGGGGAGTAGGCTCAAGGAAAACCCTCAAATGGCAATTCAAAATAGGCCTTGAAAGGCATAGGTAGGGGGTTTGGAGTGGGCTTGTTTAGACGTTACTTGGGGGCGTAGGCACATGCAGGGAGGCCCTAGATGGTTACTTGGTCCATGGGGAACACCCTAGGTATGGGCGTACAAAAAAGCAACAGCCAGGTGGGGGCGCACTCTAAGCAAATAAAATAATATATCGGTTCATAACATGTCAAATGCGGAATGAAAAGATGGTATTACTGCAGTAAGTATTAGAGTTTTTTTCTGTCGAGGCTATGCACGACAACTAAGCGGATGCGTGAATTGTTTGTGTTGAGGATTGTTGGGAATGGGTGTCCCACATCAGCTAATTAAGAGGTTGATCATGGATTTATAAGTAAAGAAATACACCTCCATTGGTACGAAGCCTTTTGAGGAAAGCAAAAGTAAAGTCACGAGAGCTTATGCTCAAAGTGGACAATATTATACAATTGTGGAGAGAGTTGTGATTCCTAACTATTCGTGTGCACTTGGTTGGGCGTTCATGGCCTAGATACCTAAGCGTTGTCCTCTATTTGTGTTTGTTCGAAGTTTATACGAAACTCTAACTTCATTGTCTGCATATTTAAGTGATTACGGTTAAAATTTTCACCCGTAATCATAGTTATGATTGGTCTCTTAGACTATAAATCTAGTCGAGCATGATTGAGGGTTTTGTGTTTGATCTGTTTGAAGTAAATTGAAGCAAATGGTCGTAATGGTCATTGGCTAACTACCTCACCTACCACCATTATTATCCATTCCCATCATTCACACCATGTGAGCTCTGTAAAAGGGGCGTTCTTCCAATATTGCTTCACATTCTTTTCTCCTCTTTACAAAATCATCCCACCAAAGTTTCCATTCTATGATCTTTTCCCACAAAAGTATCAGGTGCAACAAACCTTCTTTTTCAAGCAATTCGATCGTTCTTTACTTTCTTCGGCCATTTATTACATAAATTCATGTTTGTTCTATGAGTATTTCACGTCATGATCTATATACTAATATCAAAGTATACGAACAAGATGCACTTTTCTTTTCCATGGCTCAATCAAAAGAGCTCCATGGTTAAACATGTTTTACTTGAAGCAATTCTATGTTAAATGACTTCATAGGAATTTTTTTGGATGCATGTGGGTGAGAACAAAGCATGTTGGGAGGACTCGTGTTGGTCTGTGGGGATAGTCTTCACTCTTAAAAAGCGAGGATTAAGTAACATGACTATGTCACAAGAGAATGTCAGGGTCATTAGGTGTCGAATCCTAATTCGAATGATGGGACATGAGACGTTAGAAATGGGGATTAATCATATTTATTGAAATTACATGGACCGAAACAAAATTCAAACTAGATAGAATAAACATCTGTAAATTTATAGAAAAGTAAATCACTAATTTTAAATGACTAAAACATAGAAAAGTAAATAAAGAAAAGGTCAACCATGACAGATTTTCCCTAAAAAAAAAAAAGTAATTTATAGTTAAAGAGGTAAGGGTTGTCGGTTAAATGTCGTCCCAAGCAATTATGTTTGAAAAACAGCTCCCTTTCCGACCAACAACAATGTCCACATCCAATTTTTCTTCAATTCTCTTCTTTTAATTTTGTGCCCACTTTTTATAGCGTAAGATAAAGAACAAAATTGCGGCTCGAGAACGTTAAATTACAAGTTTAGCTCATGAACTTTTATATTTGTGTCTAACACGTCTCTAAACTTTTAAAAACAGCTAACAAATCCGTTTAACTTTTAAAAACAGCAGATAGATCCTTCTAACTTTTCAAACGAGTTCGGTTATTTTTACTCTAAATTATCTAGTTATAATGAAAAAAAACAACTTATTTTTAAACTAGACCTGTTACGAACACACGAGTTTTAGTTACGTCCCAACTTCCCTTTTTTGCGGTAAACCCTTTTTTGCGGTAAATGACAACCTTAAGTGTCGATGTTGTCAATGAATTTGTTGAACTTTGTTGGGGATGGGACCCACAATGATGGGCCAAGGTGTCCTTAAAAATCAAAGCCATTGGACAACGCAACACATAGGCATGGTAAAGCCTCATGTGACACATAATTAAGAGGGACATATATGTGTGTGTATATATATATATATATATATTATATTATATGGTTTTCAATCTTAATATAAGATCTTGGTACAAAGATTTTGGGCACATTATGTCCCATATTTCTTGTTAGGTGGGAATCCACTAAATTTTGGGGAAGGGATGGCATATAGATTTCCCGAATCTTCTCGATTCTAGAAACTATATAATATAAGAATATATGCAAATGGGAGTTTAAAATTAGTACATTATCATTTGGTTCGACTTCTGATTCTTGTATCTCGTTTTATTTGTTTAATTTTGGTTCGAGAATATATATGTCAATTTAGTCCGTATGTTATTGTGAAATTCCAATTTAGTCCCTTTGTACATTTACAATTTTCAATTCAGTCCATTGTATTTAATAAATATGGAAGAAAAGAATAATTAATTAAATAATTATTTAATTTATAGTATTAAATTAAATAGACAGAAAAAATATATATATTTCTCGTTAATAATTATTTAATATTTGTTAAACCTCAAATCATTTTAAAAGGACTTATGATTTTAAAGTCAAACCCAGTGGTGAGGTAGGGAATGTGACAGACAAATCAAAAGATTGGTGACAGATGTCAGTGTGACAGCAAATGTCGGGATGATAAAGTCAAATAATTTGGGTTTAATTTTGAATTATTATTTTGGTGAATGGTCAATTTTTATTCTTCCATTTCTACCCACCCTTTGATTTCCCAACCACTTTTTTTTTTTTTTTTTTTTTTTAATAATAATAAATAAATTTGTATTTTATTTATGGATATTTATTATTTCACATGCAATTTTATGAAGCTAATTCAATTATATTAACATGTTTTCATTTTTAAATATTTTTATGTTCAATCCATTTTCAATTATTATTCGATTTTTGCTAACCAAATGGATTAAATTTTAATGGGTTGATTTGGATTACAATGTTTATGTCATAAATTACATACAGGTGACCAGAAAAGTTACTAGTTCAGTCATAAATGTAATATATATATATATACACACACGAGCATGTCAAGAGCATATGGGGGCGTGACAGAAGGGTTCGATGATTGAGACATGAATCTACTGTTCCAATAAGTTAATATTTTCTTTTATTTTGAAAAGTTTTTATTTCATTCACTTTTAAAATAACGAAAGCTAGTTTTTCATAACGGCTATGATTCACTTGAGTTTGATATATAAATAATGAAAAAATACAATTAAAAATTAATATATTTTCTCAACATCGTTTTCAATAATTAAAAAATAATTATCTTTCTAAAGAATTAATAGGACTCAATCGACTCGCTTCTTTAATTAGAAATATAATATTTTAACCCGTTACAGTTAATTATTATCTATTAAAGAAATAAAAATATATATATAATTTTTAAACAAGGTTCCAAAACATAAATCCACTAGGTCGGCTACATATTTTTTAAAGTTTTAATTAATAACTCATATAAGGAACAAACAAATAATAGGCCAAAACATACCTTTTAGTGACGCTTCTAATTTTGTTGTCATTTTCATATTTTTATTTTTATTTCTATTACAACAAATATAAAATTATTCCAATGTTCTCGTGTTTTAATAATATCCCTAAATTTTAAAACGGGTCAAAAATATCTTCATTTTATACAAAAGGCGTAGGAATTAGATAACGTATATGATATTATTTACAATTTTATAGACGATAGTTAGTGTTCAAAGTATCGTGTTGTAAGAGACCTACGTACTTAATGAGTGCTCTATGCTCGTTGTGACGATCTACCCACTTAAAGGAGTGCTCTCCCTCTAGCTCGATTCCACCTCTTTAAAGGATAATCTCGTCCCACAAACTCTAACTCGCCGGTAGAAGCTGATCTAAAACGTTAACTTCATGGAAACTTTCGTTCTTGATGTGTTGGAATGGTTCTCTATATTGTAGATATGATTTCCGTCATGGATCGTAACCTTTCATAGCTGATTTATATAGGATCCAAATAGGTGGAATCTTACCGAAATTCGTACTTTTTCTTTGATCTTGAACTCTCGACGTGCAATAGAAAGATACCACGAAATCAATAACATTGTTACACACCCACACAATATACACAAAATTTTTAATTCAACAATTGTAATGTCGGGACTTAATCTTAAATTGTATTTAAAATATACCCGACTTATTTATGGAGAGAATATTTAGTTCATAAAAATATTCTCCAAAAGAAACAAAACCGTTAGGTCACAAATTAGGTCACCAATTAATAATAAGTTAAAACATACTTTTAAGTGATGATCATATTTTTGTTGTCTCGTTCAAATCTTATATTTTTCTTAAATTGTAATCACTATCATTTTTTATATTAAAGATTATATCAAATATATAGTTATTTTAAAGTTAAATATGTTTTTGTCACTAATCATCACGTTTAAATAAATAAAAAATATTATTCAATAATACACACGTACATGTAATAATAAAGACGGAATTTCATTGTAACACGAACATAACTCATCAACTAAACGGTCGTAATTTTAGTCAAATCTTTGACTTTTTGGTTGAAAATATAATGACTTAACTAATTGAGTTATGTTGGATCTACTTGTTATTATTTTTTCCATATTCTTTTCGAGCATCATTTATAGTTATATGAAAAATAAATAAATTATTTTTAAAAATAATTTAAATAGATAAAATTTAAAAATAAATAAAAAAAAAAAACCTTTGGAGAGTGCGAAAAGGCAGCCGACGTGGCATGATCCAATGCGTTCGTTCCCTCCAAAACCTCGAAATGATGTGGGCCCCACTTTGGGGTTTTTATATCGAAGCCGCCCATATTATGTCGTTTTATTTTTAACTGTCTCCCTCTAACGGCTTCCCCTCAGACCAAGTGTCCCTTTTATTTTTTATTATTTATTTTTTTTATTCATTCATAATTCAACTCTAAAAATTTTTCTTATGAATTATATATTTTAATTATGACGTGTTAATTTAAATTATAATTTTAGATAAGAATTAAATAATTTAGAATTAAAATTAATATATATTGTTGTTATTATTATTATTATTTTATAATTATTTAAAACAGTTTTAACTGTCAACTGTTATGAATAGAGGGAGACAGCTTTTTGCAGTAGCGCCACGTCATAGGCGGTGGAGGGAAAATTAGCCGCCAACTCAGGAACGTGATTTCTGACATGCTTTCCACGTGATTTTCAGACAATACCACCCCTGTGGGCCCCGCCACTGCCTTTTTTTTTTCCTTTAAATAAAAGCTAAATAATAATTTTGTATATTCGTATTTAATAAGTTTAAAATTTTTTATACTGTGTAAATTTAAAATTTTATTAAAAGAATTTTAAAATCTAAAAAATTTAGAGATTAAATATTTATTTAATTTTTTTTATATTCTAAATTAAATATTTCCTCTAGATTTTATAGTGCAAAAAGATGATTAACAGAATTCTTTATTATTTTTTATTTTTATTTTTATTTTTATTAAAGACATATCAGCTTTTCTTTTATCCTAATATGTACGAATTTGTTCCTTTTTATTCTATTAATTAATTATAACTATAAAAATAAATAAATAAATAAAGTGGTTAATCATTAATACATGGGAATTTATTTCCCACTTGCATTATTTATAACCAACTTATTGAAATTAAATTTTCATTTAATAAAAGCCATTAATATATATAGTTTTGGAACAATATTTATTTGGAATTAATGTAATCTAATTTATTACCACATGGGTAATAAATTAAAATTAATAATAATTACATTTACACTATTTAATGAGCTTATTAAGATTTATAGCATCTATAGACTCAACCCATATTAATTAATATTAATATTATAAACTTAGGATACTTTATTAACCTAATTATTATTTGAATCATGCTTATTATCCTTAAATGATTAACATTGAATTTTCATATTCTTATAAATGTAATTTAATGAAAATAATTAAAAAAGACAGCATAATTGAAAAAAAAAAGATTTAATAATTGAATATATTTGTTCTCCCAAGCAAGCGTGCTTTCCACTAACCACGTCACTCATCTACTACCTCCTTTATTTACTAATATGCCCTTTTGATTCAAATTTACTCATTTGCCCTTCTCGAGCAATACACACGAGATCAATTTAAGCTTAGTTCAATTAATTATTTAATTAAAAAAATTTAAAAAAAATCGAAATTTTAAGCAGGTCGCACGTGCGGTGGCATAATTTTGGTCGGCAAAAGAAAACGGAAGGAATTGTAAATCAGGAAGGTGGGACCCACCTGCCAGCTGGATCGAACAACTCACCTTTTCTCTTGGTGGTAGCTAGGCGAATACTATCGAGTCAATTGCAAGCAAAGCTACACGTCAGTAGCTTACGTGGCATCCTTGCTGGACATTCCAGCTACTTCCATTGGCCAGACTCCCACCAATAAAATCAAAGTTGTCTTGCAGTAAAATTTAAATTTTGAGCTGTAACCTTTAAATATATTAATATAATAATTGAGGGTAGAAAATATATTAATTTTTTTTAAAATTTTGAATTTATTGTTAAATATTAAATACAAAATTAAAAAAATTAAGAAAATCCGGTCAGGCTAAAAAATAACATCACGGGTAGGACTCCTCAGCTCCAAAAACGATTCAACTGAGAGTAACAGTTAATCGCCAAAAAGTAAGAGAAAAAAAAAAAAAAAAAATCTGAGAGGGAAATAAAAAGGGAAATAAAAAGGATATTGAAGATTTGATAGGATATATTATATAATCATAAATGTTGTTGTTGCTAAAGAGGGCGGGTAGAGATTTAAAGATCCAAGCGACGAGAAAAGGGATTTACAGAAACAGAGCGTGTTTAGAACCCTATTTTTCTCTGTCGATTCTTTGTTTCGATCGTTTTTTTCTGTGTTTTTTTTTTGGTTTTTCTTGGTGGGTTTTGGGTTTTGAAGATGATGATGGAGATGGAGTGGCCTTCTTGTCTTGATGAATACGAAAAGCTTGTTATTAGGATGAACACACCCAGGTTTCACTCTCTGTTTCATCGATTTCCCCTGTTTTTTGTTGAAATTTTCGAACCCATTTGATGGATTTGGCTGTTGATTCTTGAAATTTCTTATGATTTTTGTTTGTTCTTTCTTCACTTGATTTAGGGTTGTGATTGATAATGGCGCTTGCTCTACTGCCACTCTCGTGAAGGTACAAAGAACAAAAATCTCCATTAAAATGCTCTGTTCATCTCTGTTCGTCTCTGTTCATCTGGAACTGTGTTTGATTCTGTCGCTGAAACTGTATTTTATTTGAAGGTTGATAGTGCTAGAAGATATGGAAATCTCTTGGAGGCTGTACAGATTCTTACTGATATTAACCTCTCGATCAAGAAAGCTTATGTTTCTTCAGATGGGCGATGGTTCATGGATGGTATGATTAAGAACAGGAACATCTTGTTTTGCCTGTTTGTTCTTCATTTTGAATGTTTTTTAATGGTTGTGTTCTTTAATTTCATTGTAGTGTTTCATGTTACTGATCAGAACGGCGAGAAATTGACCGACGACACTGTGATTCGCTACCTCGAGCAGGTGATTTAGATTGTTGGTTGAATTTATGAACATTCTTTTGCTGGTTTGTTGTGATTGAAACTCATTTTTGGATCTGGGGGTGTTTGTTTGTTCAATTTGGCAGTCGCTCGGGACGACGCATTATCGGAGGAATGAAGCGTTTAATGGTGCCACCACGGCGTTGGAGCTCACTGGGACAGACCGTGTTGGTCTTCTGTCGGAGGTGTTTGCTGTGCTAGCTGATCTGCAGTGTGATGTGGTGGAAGCTAAAATTTGGACTCACAATGGCAGGATTGCTTCCTTGATCTATGTCAAGGACTGCAACTCAGGTTCCCCCATCGAAGACCGACAGAAAATCGACATCATTGTAGCACGGTTAAGGAGTGTTCTTAAGGGAGACAACGACATTCGTAGCGCGAAGACGTCGGTGTCGATGGCAGTCACACATACCGAAAGGAGACTGCATCAAATGATGTTTGCTGACCGTGATTACGAAAGGAAGGCTATCTTGAAGTCGAACGCTGCCGATTCCCCTGGTGTAACGGTTCAGAACTGCGCCGAAAGGGGTTACTCGGTCGTGTACGTTCAATGCAAAGATCGAACGAAGCTATTGTTTGATGTTATATTCACCTTGACAGACATGGAATATGTGGTGTTTCATGCCACAATCAACACTGCAGAAGAAAGAGCATATCTGGTATATATATATATATCTACACGAGTTTAAACTGAACCATTTTTATGTTTCGAATCGAGCTTGAACGTTTTTCGGTTGGGTTTTATCAGGAGTTCTACATTAGGCATAGCGACGGAACCCCGATTAGTTCCGAACCCGAAAGGCAGCGAGTGATTCAATGCTTACAAGCTGCTATACAAAGAAGAGCATCTGAGGTAACTCTCCATAGCAACTGATTGGTATTGTTTCTTGCAAATGAACCAAACTGATCATATTGTGATTGTGAGCTGCAGGGTGTGAGGCTAGAACTATGCACAGTGGACAGGCCAGGCCTTTTAGCAGACGTGATGAGGACGTTCCGAGAGAACGGTCTGAACGTAACGAGGGCTGAGATCTCCACGGCGAGGGACATGGCTCGAAACGTATTCTACGTGACCGATGCGGTCGGAAATGCAGCTGATCCAAAGACCATAGAGTCGGTCAGACAAAGGATTGGGTTGAGTGAGTTGACGGTGAAGGAAGTTGCATCGAGTTGTGATCAAGCGACGGAGAGGGAAGAACAAACGGTCGGAGTTGGCGGGGCGGTGTTGTTTACACTCGGAAGCATGGTAAGGAGGAATCTATACAATCTAGGACTGATTAAGTCATGTTCGTGAGCGAGCTCGAGATCGACTTGATACTAGAAAAGAGTAGCGAGATTGGTTTTACTTTATGAGAAAGATTCTTTGCTTATAATATGATTTGGTGTATATAAAGAATACAAAGAAAAGGTGGGATTTGGTGTTATACATTAATATATGGGTTTGTTTGAAAGATAGTTTTTTTAGCGTATAGTTCATGATGTAAATATCAAATTTTATATTAATGTAATGAAAAATATTGGATTTATTAATTTTTAAAGGCTTTACTTAATTTTTTAAAATACTCCTATAAATAAATTATTTTATAAATAGAGATGTTCGGGATGGAGAAGCTTTCCCCATTTTGGATCCAAGATAAGTTAACGTTGATTCGGTTTTGAAAAAATGTGCATTTATTTAAATATTACAATTAGAGTATTAAGTTAATTAATTTATTTTTTTAATATAGACAAATGTCCTGTTATATATTTAGTATGAGTTGAAGGTGGGGAATTGAGCTGTGATATGGATTATAGTCATGAGGTGTATGTGGAGACAGAGACTTGGCATATAATGGGGCGATGAATTGAGTTGTGACAGGGATTATAATCACGAGGTGTGTGGAGACAGAGACATGGAATATAATCTTTCATGAAGCCCCATTTATCTAATTGGGTTCGTAACTTTTGTAACGTGGTTGGCTTGTATTCGTCTTTTCTATTTGTGTACCGAAACAAATATTCCTCACTACTCCATAGACAGAAACAGAGAATATAATCTTTTCTATCTGTGGACGGAAACAAATGTTCTTTACTCCTCAATAGACAAAACAAGTGAATATAATCTTTTCTATCTGTGAACAGAAACAAATGTTTTTCACTCCTGACAGAAACAAGGAATATAATCTTTTATATTTTATGGACATAAATAAATGTTGTTCACTCTCAAATAGACCGAAACAGTGAATATAATTTTTTTTTTAATTTGTGGACAGAAACATGGAATATAATCTTTTCTACTACTCCATTTATCCAACAAAAAAATAAAAATGTTCGTCACTCACATGGAATATAATCTTTTCTCCGATCCCATTTTTTTAATAGAAAAAATGTTCCTCACTCCTCCAGACAAAAACAATGAATATAATCCTGTTCCCGACTCATTTATGTAATATAAAAAATGTTCCCATCTAAATTAAAAAATCACTTTAGTTAGAAATAACATCTTCATTTATAAGTTTGATTTTTAAAAACTAAATAATTATTAAAAAGATGTGTTCCAAACATTTTTTGTTTTTGTTTTTTTACTTTTTAAAAATTGAGTTGAATATTAAAAACATTGGTAAAAGACCGATAATAAAACAAAGAAATTCATAATTATAAACTTAATTCTCATAAATACAAAATAAAAATAAATAAATAGTTATCCAATGGGATCGTAATAATTCTATAGTTGTTTAATCGTTTTTGAACTTTATCATCTTTTAAATATGGTATCTAAAGTAATAAAACAAAACATACTTAAAAATAATAATAATAATAATAATAATATTCAAAGATATTAAATTCGATTAATCAACAATTAAATATTTTTTTTTCTTTTTGTTAATTTCTTAACTCAAAACTAAAATATATATATGAAACGAACTAAATTATATATAATTTATTTAGGCGTGACAGAAATTGGTCAAAGAAATAATATTAAATAAACTTTATTATATATTATTATCATCATCTTTAAACAAAAAGACACAATAAACTTTATTATATATTATTATTATCATAAATAAAAAGACACAAAAACAGGCCGCTGATTGGATTTACAGATTTTAGGTTGTTGTCGTAATTCTAATTTTAATTTTATTATTATTATTATTATATTTTTGTTTGGTCTATAAATTTTCGACTTATTTTATTTAACTATATGATCTAGATTTATTATATACTCTGTTGTTTATCTATAATCATTTTTAAATGGTCTTTATGAAAAAATTAATTATATTGGATTTTTCAATTAGATACATATTATTTATAATATATTTATTAATAAATAAAATTAAACCAAAATGTAAACAGTTGAAATTATTTTAATAATTGGACTTAACACCATTAATTATCTAAAATTAATGGTCGAAAATATTAAATAAAGAAATTCTCATATTTTTTATACAACTAATTTAAAGTATGTTTTTTTTACTATATTTTGAATAATTTTTTTTATTGCAATATATTAATTAGTCATTTTTTTAATAATATATTTCTCCAACAAAAAATGAAAATAGTTTTTAAACTAATGTGTACTTTTTTTATTATTTATTGAGATTATTTTTACCCATTATTCCAACCGAAAAAAGCTGACTTTTAAATAAATAAATAAAAATAATGACTAGACCATTAGAAATTTATTAAAAAA
Source organism: Cucurbita moschata (assembly GCF_002738365.1). Lineage (NCBI taxonomy): Eukaryota > Viridiplantae > Streptophyta > Magnoliopsida > Cucurbitales > Cucurbitaceae > Cucurbita > Cucurbita moschata. The sequence continues at coordinate 1,887,769 of NW_019268551.1, read as the reverse complement.
CTAATAAAAATAATTACTCAATCTTTGAAATATGAAAATTCTAAATTAATTTAAATATGAAAACAATATATCCAAGCTGTGAAATAATGTTAAATTTTATTAAATTCTAAATCAAATATTATTATTTAAATGATATCTGAAATGACAATTATTATTATTTATTATTATTTCGTCCATTGAACTTACAAGATAATGTAATGTCTTGACAATGTAATGTCAACTCTACTGGTTGACTTTTAATTTTTCAACCCCTATTTTATTTTAGTAAATATAATAAAATAAGAGATTTTAATGACTACGATAAAAGATATAATTCATGCACAACTCATTTGCACAACCATTTATCTGTTCGGGTCAAGTAGGCAAATTTATCTCTCAGCGATTTTTTCTCTACTAATAATCTCAACCGAGGTTTGTTCATGGAATAACCTTCAATCCGATCTGCCTCTAGCTCTATAATCCACCCCTCTTTCCTAGTCCCATCAAGCTCTTCAGTCTAATCCTCTTTTTCAACTCGAGTATAAAGTTCAACCTTTCGTTATTGATGAATTAAGTGTTGTTAAACGTAGAAATAAGGCAAGTCTTGAAGATAGATCGAGAGGAAATCATTGACATGTCTAAATAATATTAGGTTCTAAATTCAATCATTACCGTTGTACTATGATAAATGAATATAAGAAAAAACTGTAACAGCCAAAACCCATCGTTAACAGATACTGTCTACCTTGACCCGTATTGCCATCAACCTCAGAGTTTTAAAACGCGTTTATAAAGAGAGGTTTCCATACCCTTACACAATCCACCCCATTGGGGCCCAACGTCCTTGTTGACACCGCCCAATATCTAACTCTGATACTATTTGTAATAGTCCAAGCTCATCGCTAGAAAATACTGTCTGTGCCGTCAGCCTTACACTTTTAAAATGAGTCTCTAAAGAGAGATTTTCCCATTCTTGTAAAGAACGTTTCGTTATCCTCTCCAACCAAGATGGAATCTCACAAAAGCGATATAATATATATTATTGTTGATTAATATAATTCGTGACACGAACATATTCATAGAGCTATATGATAAACACGAAGATTGAAAGTGAAAATCAATGATAAAAAAGAATAAAATAAAGTTAAGATTCTTATTAATTTTTTTTTTTTTTTTTTTTTAACATGGAAGATGTGATATGATATATAAAACTTAGTGGATAATTTGGAATATATTCTTTCCTTAGTATTTGGAAAAATGCAATGAAGAATTAGGATATAATATAAGACATTAAATTCTTGTTTCAAGCATTTATTCATATGCTTTTTGCAATCGAATTTTGAATCTAATCAACCTCTAATAAAGCATATTACTAATATATTTTAATTATCATTAAATTTATTAAAATAATATTGTTATCACAACTGCTCGATATTGCTATCAATTATCTATACAAAATTTAATTTTAATTTTATTTAATTTCAAATTTATTTACATTTACCCGTCTCAAGATTACCCGAGAAATGTATTATTAGATAAAAATATGCATACAACCCAATAATCCAAATTTAAACCATAAAAGTTGAGTTATGTTGATTTTTTGAAAATTCAAAAATTCGATTTTGTTTGCATGTTGACATTGCTTTGGTCGGGTTACAACCCAACCCGACCCTAATTTAAAATTTATGATGGATGTTAGTGTTGTGTCATGACTTGTAAATGTTTGATATTTGAATTTTACGAGATTTTAGTTATCAATGCAACAAGTATAATTTAACCCGACAACCTAACCAAATCCAACTATAGATGTTGGGTTGAGTTAGGTTGTGAACTTTATTTGAGTTAGGTCCGAAAGATTTTTCCAACCCAACCCTAAACTCGTGCACCCCGATTGCTAAAGTAGCTCTTTAATTGTCATTAGCTCTCTCCCGTAAAGTCTAAGATTTGATCCCTCATCCTTGTTCCACTGTTTGAACACATTGACTAAAAACGGTGAGTAAATGATTAAAATATTCGTCAATACAATCGATACATTTGTAAATCATTCAATCTAGAGGTATTCGCCACAAACGGGACGACGAGAAATAAGAGAGAGAGAGTGGGCAAAGATTTCTCTATGTTATCCAAGAGGGAGTTGGAGACAGAGATTATATTCTTTTGTTTCCGTTACCGTCCTCGACACCAATCTCGACCTCGCCCCACCTCACTATATACATACATACATGTACTTATATATATATATATATATATATATATATATATATATATTCATTAAATAATTAATCGAAGTGAATATTTTTTAAAAATATATATTAAATAGTGGAAAAAAATTATCTTCTAATTTTTGCAAAAATAAATGAAAATTTTGGAAAGAACGAGAATTGAAATAGGAGACGAGGATGTTGGAGAAGACTTACTCATTGAACGTTTTTATCCGACATTAATATATATTATATAGATATAGTTTATAAAAATATATACCCACCTTAATATTTAATCATAGATTTGATCAAGTTGTCTTAAATTAATCCATAAATAATTAGAAATGCTTTATGTTTGTTTGAATCGGTCCTTAATCTGTGGTTCGCTAAATTACTTTGAATTGAAGAAGAAAATAATGAGCGTTGACGAACACGACGGTCTCGGAGGCGTCGCTGCTCATGGTCTTCACTCAGAGTATGGGGACTTCCTCCTCCGCAACAATGGCGACAAGGTACTCCAATCGATTATTCGATTGATTATTGATCCACATGTTTTCGCGCGTTTTTCATTTTGGATTTCTTGCACTCTCAATTGCGCCGATTCTAGCCTCTTCTGCTCTTACTCTTGTTCTTTAGAACTAGTCATTTAAACAGATTTTGCTAAATTTTTAGTTAGAAAAAGTATCAGGACTGGAACTGGAACCCTCTGTCAATTTTCCTCTTGTTTAATGTATGTTTTTTCTGCAAAAAAAGTCGATTAGAAACTTGTTCGTAGTAGACGTATTTTAAAAATCTTGAGGGGAAGTATAGAAGGGAATGTCCAAGGAGGACAATATTTTCTAGCGGTGAGCTTGGGCTGTTACAAATGGTATTAGAGCCAAGTTACCGGATGGTGCAAGACACTGGTTGGAGTAGGGCTAGACCCTCTCCATAGTAGACACATTTTAAAACTGTGAGGCTGACGACGATATGTAACAGGTTAAAGCGGACATATCTGCTAGCCATGGGAGGCTATTACAAATGGTATTAGAGCTGGACACTGGACGGTGTGCCAGCGAGGACGCTGGCCCTCAATGGGGTGGATTGTGAGATCCCACATCGGTTGGAGAGAGGAACGAAACATTCCTGATAAAGGAAAACCTCTCCCTATGAGGGGAAACCCATCCGTTGGAGAGGTTCCCCTTATAAGGAATGTTACGTTCCCCTCTCCCTAGCATACGCATTTTAAAACCTTGAGGGGAAGCCTAGAAGGGAAAGTCGAAAGAGGACAATATCTACTAGCGGAGGGCTTGAGTTGTTACAAATAGTATCAGAGCCAAGTTACTAGACGGTGCGAGACACTGATCGGAGTAGGGCTAGACCCTCTCCATAGTAGGTGCATTTTAAAACCATGAGGCTGACGACGATACGTAACGGGTTAAAACGGACAATATCTGCTAGCCGTGTGTTGAGGATTGCGGATTGTTGGGAGGGAGTTCCACATTGGCTAATTTAGAGGATGATCATGGGTGGTATGAGGCCTTTTGAGAAGCCGAAAGCAAAGCCATGAGAGCTTATGCTCAAAGTGAATAGTATCATACTATTATGGAGAGTCGTGATTCCTAACACCATGGTCTCAAGCTGTTACAAATGGTATCAGAGCCATGAACGGTGTGCCAGCGAGAATGCTGGCTCTCAAGGGGGCGGATTGTGAGATTCCACATCAATTGGAGAGGAGAACGAAGCATTCCTTATAAGGGGAAACCTCTCCCTAACACACGCGGAGAGGTTCGGGTGTTTAATATAACAAAAATGGTTTGAATAGTCAAATACTAGCTTAATCTTGAACCCTGCAGGTCAATATTGAGATGCTAAAGGGGAAGAATCTGGGGTTATATTTTTCAGCAGCATGGTGTGGCCCATGCCAAAGGTTCACCCCTTCTTTGGTTGAAGCATACAACGAGCTATCTTCTAAAGGCAATTTTGAGATCATTTTCGTGTCAGCTGATGATGATGAGAAGTCTTTCAATGAGTATTTCTCTAAGATGCCATGGCTTGCTATCCCATTTTCTGATTCAGAGAGAAGGGATCGCTTGGATAGCTTGTTCCAAGTGAGTGGCATACCCCATCTCATAATCCTTGATAGCAATGGGGAACTCTCTACTGATAGCGGAGTCGACTTCGTACGAGAATACGGAGCCGAGGCATATCCTTTTACCCCAGATCGAATCGCTCAATTGGTGAGCCAAGAGGCCGTGGCTAGAAGGGAACAGTCCTTGAGATCCATCATGGTCTCTTCTTCACGTGATTTTGTAATATCATCCAAGGAAGAGAAAGTGAGTTCCAATGATTTTGCTCATCATTACTCTTACAAACTCGTTTTAACTTGTTTCTTACTTGCAAGGTACCTGTCGCTGAGCTTGAAGGGAAGGTAGTGGGTCTGTACTTTTCAATATTTTCATATGAACGATGTATGGCTTTTACACCAAAGCTTGTGGATGCTTATGAGAAACTGAAAGCAAAAGGGGAGAGATTTGAAATTGTGCTGATATCCCTTGATCAAGATGAAGAATTGTTTAAAGAAGGTTTAAGAAATGTTCCTTGGCTTGCATTACCTTTCATAGATAAGAGATGTGATAAGCTGGTTCGATATTTCGAGATTTCGACGCTACCGACCTTGGTTATGATTGGACGAGATGGAAGAACTCTTCAGTCCAATGTTGTTAATGTTGTCGAAGAACACGGTTTTCTGGCATATCCTTTCACCAAGGAAAGGTTTGCTGAGCTTGCAAAGCTTGAAAAGGAAAAAGAGGAAGCTCAAACGTTGGAGTCGGTCTTGGTTTCGGGGGATCGTGATTTTGTCATCGACAACAATGGAACCAAGGTTCGAGTTTTATTTTAAATTCAATTTGGTTTTCATTTAGATAAAGTAAACACTTTGATTATAATGATTGGCTACCACTCGTGGATGTAGGCGAATTTCTTCTCTTCAAACCATGTAAATTTTTGTGCCTTTTTGTTTAATTTTTGTTTGTGGGTGTGTGAGTGCGATCGATCTTGCTTCTGCTTCTGCTATAGCAATTGGGTATCAAAACATTTTGGTTGTAGTATACCGTTACAAGAACTGGGTATCAAAGCATTTTTGGTTATAGGTGTGATATCCCACATTAGTTGGGGAGGAGAACGAAACACCCTTTATAAAGGTGTGGAAACCTCTCCCTAGTAGATGCGTTTTAAAAACCTTGAGGGGAAGCCCGAAAGGAAAATCCCAAAGAGGACAATTTCGGCTAGCGGTGGGCCTGGACCGTTATAAATGGTATCAGAGCCAGACACTAGGCGATGTGCTAGCGAGGAGGCTGTTCCCCGAAGGGGGTAGACACGAGGCAGTGTGCCAGTAAAGACGCTGGGCTCCTAAGGGGGGGGGGGGTTCCCACGTCAATTGGAGAAAGGAACAAGTGTCAGCGAGGATGCTGGGTCTTGAAGGGGGTGGAGGGTGGATTGTGATATCTCACATTGATTAGGGAGGAGAATGAAATACCCTCTATAAGGGTGTGGAAACCTCTCCCTAGTAGACACGTTTTAAAAACCTTGAGGGGAAGCCCAAAGAGAACAATATCTGCTAGCGGTGAGCCTACGTCATTACAATAGGTGCATAAATAACTAAATTGTTTGATTCTTCAGGTACCGGTGTCAAGTCTGGTGGGGAAGAACATCCTCATCTACTTCTCAGCAGATTGGTGCCCACCATGTCATGCATTTCTGCCAAAACTCATTGAAACATATCACAATATTAAGAAGAAGAATGGTAATCTGGAAGTGATCTTCATCTCGTGCGACAAGGACGAAGTATCGTTCGAAAAACTATTATCTCGAATGCCGTGGTTAGCCATTCCCTTTGGTGACCAAAGGAAAGCATTGATAAGGCGTAAATTCAAGGTCCAAATGGAAAGTATCCCAGTGCTTATATGTATCGGAGCGGATGGGCGCACGGTTACGAATGATGCTACACAACTCGTTTCAATTTATGGCGCTAAGGCTTATCCTTTCAGTACCGGTCGAGCTGAAGAGTTGAAGTCGGAAACTGAGTTGATGACAAGGAATTTGCCTCAGAATGTTAAGCATGTACTCCATGAAGGACATCTTCTTTCGCTTACGCCTCGAAAAGGATACGTGTGCGACGGATGTGAAAAGGAAGGACGTGTATGGTCGTATTGTTGCAAGAGGTGCGATTTCGATCTCCATCCCGAGTGTGCTTTGGAAAGGAATCCAGAATACCAGATGGATAAATGGAGAATTTGTGGTTGAAGGTAACTACTTCGTTCATCATATTGATATTTAAAATGGTCGTCTCACTTTTCTTACCAATCTTGTGTGCATTTCTGTTCCTTTCTCATATCTGTAGCTGTTTATGTTTATCTTCTCACTCGTTGTGAATGCTTATTTGAGATCTCAACAAGTTCTATGTATGATGCCTCGGGTATTCTATGTTGAGTCATTGCTAGTCCGCTTTAGCTCGTTACGTATTGCTGTTATCCTCACGTTTTAAAACGTGTTTACTAGGGAGAGGTTTTTACACCCTAAGAAATGCTTTGTTTCTCTTTCCCGAGCTCAGGACTCAATGTCTTGCTTGCACATCGCTCGGTGTCTGGCTCTGGTATCATTTGTAACAGCCCAAGTCTATCGCTAGTAGATATCATCAGCTTTGACTCATTATGCATCGCTGTTAACTTCATGTTTTAAAACGTGTCTATTTGGGAGAGGTTTTCACACCCTAAAAAAATGCTTCGTTTCTCTCTCTCACTGATGTTGCTTTCATTGTACACCATTGACGATGGTGTAAGACTTGTTCTCCTCGATTGATTTCAGGTGTAATTTGATGACAGTATCGGCGTAGGAACATATTTCTTGATTTCATGGTTGCAAAAGTCCTTAATATTTGACGTTGGTACGATCGCTTACATTTCTTGATTTCTGAGCTTGATTATTGATAAGACAACTTCAACCTTGTTTATGTTTGTAGATTATAGTTGATAAATAACCGTACGTATGTGTTCTTTGAATTGAAATTAGCTCCCTCCATTAATCAATCAAATATTTTGAATTTTTTTTGAAATAAGAGCATGATTCCAGACTAAAAACATAACCACGAGAAAGATGTGCAGCAGAATAGGTATGCCCGGTGTGTAGAAGATTCATTGAGACTTTCATCTCAGTAGGGAATTGTACGATTTTCCCCCTAATTGTATTGAATCAAAATAAAAAATAAAATAGAGGCCAGTGCTATGGTCGTAGCTTGTTGGGCTAAGTGTTTGCCCACTTTAGAGCCTTCGCCTTTAGATAACAAAAAAAGGTGTCCGTCCCTCTACTAAACTACGACAAGAGTTTCGCCTGTTAGCTGTGCAACTAGGGCGACTAGAGCTTTCCTCTGTACTCATAGTGCTCGGCCCATCTCTACTTTAATTCAAAAAGTCAAATTTAATAAAGTTATATAAATTTTTACTCATTAACATTATAATCAAATTAAATATTTAATTATACATGTTATATTTAAAAAATCAAATTAGCATTTGTTTTTTATTTCTCCAAAATTTGATAGTAAAGTAATTTTTTTTTATAAAAAAATGAAAACAATTTAAAAAGAATTATAAAAAAAAAAAGTGAAACAATATGAAATATAAAAAATAAAGGAATAACAAAAAAAAAGAAAAAAGAAAAAAAGAAAAATCGTACTAAAAAAACAACAAAAGCAACCAATAAATAAAAAATAAAGGAAAAAGAAGAATAAAAATGGAAAAAAAGTTTGAGAAAAATAAGGAAGATGAAGGAGAAATAATTTAAAAAGAAAACAAATTATTTAAAATTTATTAAAAAACAAATTATCTAAATTTGATTAAAACAAAACATTTAAATTTTATTAAATAAAAATCGATATACTAAAAAGAAATAAAAGAAAGAGAAGCATAAACCCTTCCACCTTCATCTTCACGCCGGCTTCCCCTTTCAGCAGCCCAGTGTCTCTCGCTGCCTCTCTCCCGTTCAGCGTTGCCCGCCGCCGTCTCTCTTCCGGTCGTGTTGCCGCATACTACGTCCTACCAGGTTACACTGATTTTCTACTCTTTTGTTTATTGTTACTGCTATTCTCCCAATCTTCATCTATGTCTTTCTTCGCCCTTGAAAAACTCAAATTAGAATGGTCTTGAAAGAATGGAGGAATTGTTTTGATTTTTTTTATTGTTTTTTTTTTTTTTTTTAAATAACAATAGCAGAATAGCAACGAAAAAGATATCAGTTGTGGCAAATTTGGACTTCTCGAACTGTCGTGTGCTACCCTCTGCATTTTGCTTACTTGCCATATGTTTGTCTTTGATCATCTGTCTGTATATCTCGTTGGTTTTGGGCTGAAAATTGGCTTTAGGAGACAATAAAATCTTCATTCAATAGAGGCATAACAAAACACGAAGCAGGCAAAGGGGCAAATAGTCTGTTACCCAACAAAATTACCAGTAGATCTATCTAAATTAATGAGGTAGGTGGAGTAATTACAGAAAACGTGTAGTATGTACGCCCATGGGAGGCAATAGTCCGTACAATATCACAATAAAATTAAAAGAAAGTTGTATGTATCTAAGAATATTCTAGCATTTCTTTCCTTTCATAAAAGCCACAAAATAGCTGTTGAAACATTTGACCTCAAAGAAACTGTATGCCCGCACTGTTGCAGACTTTCATCCTATAAGTCTTAGACTGGACCATATAAAATCATAGTAAGGGTATTATCAGTGTCTTAAAAAGGTACCCCCTTTCACAGTTACCGAGCAACATACAACTTTTGTAGAGGGGCGACAAATTCTCGATGCATCCCTCATGACAAATGAACTCATAGATGAATGGGAAAGAAAGAAACAAAAAGGCGTGGTCATCAAACTTGACTTGGAAAAGGTCTTCGACAAGGTTGATTGGACTTTCTTTGAAAACATTCTTGTAGCAAAAGGATTTGACTCAAAATGGCGGAGGTGGATAAAAGGATGCAGCTCATCCACAATCTTCTCCATCATCAATGGAAGACCAAGAGGGAAGATTTATGCCACAAGGGGTCTTTGACAAGGGGATCCACTATCAGAATACTAAGGCCAGATAAAAGGTTTTCAGATTGGTAATGATGGCTTAAGTATGAACCACCTTTAGTTCGTGGATGATACAATCCCCTTTCATGACTTGGTAGAGGTCTCTTCCATAAAAACACGATCGAGATAGTAAAAACCTTCGAAGGTTTCTCTAGACAAAATATCAATGTCCAAAAAATAGAGATTATGTGCATCCTAGCATATATGGTTGTAAGAAGAGAGAATGGTTGAATATGTACCTAGAATTCCCCTTAAAAGGAAACCACAACATTTTTTCTTCTGGAAGACTATTATTGAAAAAATAGAAAGAAGTCTGTCAACATGGTTATCATGTTATACTTCAAAAGGTAGAAAACTCAACCTAATACAAGTCACATTATCCAACCTCCCCACTTACTACAAGTCTATTCGAAATGCTATAAAAAGTGGCATTGGATATAGAAAGATTATTCAGGACTATTTGTGGAAGGATGACCCATACCTTGGTCGATTGAATATTATAAACCTCCCAACAGAAAAGGGAGTCTTCGGTCTTTTCTAGATGAAGAAGAAGAAAAAAGCTCTCCTCGCAAAATAGATATAGAAATATCATCACGAAGAAAATGCCTTATGGAGAAATCTTATAAAGGTTAAATATACTCCTACATCTGACAAGAATCAACCCCCCATCATTTGCAAAAGGGCCTTGGAAGTACATAAAGAAACATCAAAACCTCATCGCCAACCGAATTTGACATAGGGTGGGTGATGGAGGAAGCACTTCATTTTGGACCGACCCATGGATTCAAAACACCACGCTAGCTCTACAGTATCCACTTTTGTACAGAGTCTCTCATAATAAAAAAGCCACGATCAATGAAATGTGGAATGTTGTCAACAAATTCTAGGACCTGAAGCTTGGTAGGAATTCAATGGATAACGAAGCAACAGAATGGGCCGAATTAAGCCTTGACCTTGTCCCAGTGGTATTGTCAAACGAAGTAGACTCACTAACTTGTCTCCCTAGTGCTGATGAGGTTTTCTCTACAAAATCCTTGATGATCGACATGAGAAAAAAGTAGAAGTAATAAATCTCACGCTAGCACAGATAATATGTAATGGACATCACCCTAAAAAGGTGAAGTTCTTCCTTTGGGAATTAGTGCATAAAGTTATTAGCACAGACGAAAATCTTCAAAAAAGAATGCCTCACATTACTTTTTCTCCAAATTGGTGTCCATTATGCAAGAAAGAAAACAAATCACAGAGCCACTTATTTATGCAATGCACATAAGATCAAAATTTTTAGACAATGATTTTCAATATATTTGGATGGCATCTCACATTTCCTTGGGAGGATCTATTGGACATGACCTTAACATACTACCCATTCAAGAATGCAAAAGTCCTACTATAGAAAAACCTCATCATGACTTTCTTTTGGAATCGGTGAAGAGAAAGAAATCAGACTCAGAATTATACAAAATTCTTCGACAATATTGTTTACCAAGCTATATCCTGGTGTAAGCTCTCTAATATTTTTACTTCTTATAGTTACACCTCACTCATTGTAAACGTGGAAGGCCTTTTATAATTATCATGGATATTACATCCCTTTTGTAAATTTCAATCATCAATGAAATTGTTTTTTATAAAAATAAAAAAAAAAAAAAAAATTGTAACAATGAAGTTTTGACTTTACCTGGTGCCAGACCCAATTATGAAAAAAATTTAGGGTTAATGTTGCCCTCTATTCCTTTGATTTTCAATTTTTGAAACCATAGCTGCTGACCTTTCAGAATCAAATCAGCCAGAATAGCGTTATAAACCTGAAGTTTCCAGGACGCAACAAACTCACCACAGCTCAATGGAGATACCCCTTTTTAGCAAGTCGTTATTAGATGTGGCGGCTCCTTTATCCATTCTCCTTTTAGTCCTAGCTTATAGTGTATTTTAACCTTCAATCAATCCCTTCTCAGATTCAACCTTTAGCTCATATATAATTTCACTGCTTCCCACGCTCTCATAATCTTCCTCACCGTTCATTCTTTTCTTTCTCTTTTGTGAAGTTTGAAGATGTAGATTTTTATTCCTTTGTTTCAATTTTTTTTATTTTTTATTTTTTATTTTTTATTTTTATAAATTTCTTTATGCTTTGTTGATGTTCACTTCCTATTGTAGGTTGGGTATTTAACGTTGTTGTGAGTTTGGTCCAAATTAGAAGATGAAGCTTGACGTTAATGTGCTGCGTTATCTCTCGAAAGATGATTTTAGGGTTCTTACTGCGGTTGAGATGGGGATGCGGAATGTATGTATTTCTATTCTCTTCTCTAGAGGGAGGAAATTTCATTCATCTTTTAAGTTTTTTTTTTTTTTTATTGTTCCTTCAACTTGAATTTAATGTAATTGTTTTTGTTGTTTCAGCATGAAATTGTTCCTTCAGAACTTGTGGAACGTATAGCTTCCCTAAGGTATGACTGCTATTATTTTTTTTAAGAAATGTTTCTTTCCTTTGCGTCTCGCAACTCATGTCTTTAATTCTTTTTCCCTTTTTTACTGGTGGGTGGTGAATAATAATTTTTTCCTATGGTGTGTGTAGGCATGGGGGAACTTACAAAGTCCTGAAGAATTTACTCAAATATAAGTTATTGCACCACGATTCCTCTAAATGTGAGTAGTTGTTAAATTATGGTGTGGGAATTCTGAATTTTAAACTCTCTATCTCATTATCTTTCTTGTGTTTGTCTAGATGATGGGTTTCGACTTACGTACCTGGGATATGATTTTCTTGCAATTAAAACTTTGGTAAATCGTGGAGTGTTTGTGGCTGTTGGTCGTCAAATTGGTGTTGGGAAAGAGTCTGGTAAATTTCTAGTTAGTTAGAACTTTAAAAGTTTTTTTCTTTTTGGTATCTATGAAGTGGAATACTATTTGACTCATTATTTCTTGGCTGGGTTGTTATGGCTGATTATAGATATTTTTGAGGTTGCAAAAGAAGATGGCACTGTGCTTGCCATGAAGTTGCATAGACTTGGTAGAATTTCTTTTAGATCGGTAAAATCTAAGCGTGATTATTTGAGGCATCGCAGTAGTTACAATTGGCTTTACTTGTCTCGGCTTGCTGCAGTTAAAGAATTTGCATTCATGAAGGTGCTCTGTTCATCGATTTTCTATTTGAATTTTATTAATTAGTTACATTTTATTTATTTATTTGAATGAATTGTGGTATTGATGGAGGCTTGATTATTGTGCTCTATGTAATAGGCTTTGGAAGAACATGGTTTTCCTGTTCCAAATGCAGTAGACTCTAACAGGCATTGTGTCATTATGTCACTTGTTGAAGGTTATCCGCTGTAAGAGTTTCATTGCCAAACAAAATTTTCATTGTTAAGCTGCGATCCTCTATATGTTCAGAAGTTTCAGATTTATGATATATTATTCAGTTGTAGAAACTATAACAGAAATACAGTCTAATTAGGCACCAAAATTATTATTTTAACCAAAGATCCTTATTTTGATAAGGAGGGAGAACTTCAAAACCGGTTGAGGATGACAAGCTAAGTCCCTCGCAAACTAATATAAAGAAGAACCAATATTTATAAAGGTCTGAGTGGTCCATCCTGGAATTTTAGTTTTGGAAACAACTAGCTGGAGTAGGGTCATGAAACCTTTTGATGAGCACATATGCATTGACGAAAACTATAATTCTATGTTGTGCTAATCCTTTCCTACTTGTTCCAAACCAGAGTACCAATCCTTCTTGGTTTAATGCAGTGTGCAGGTAAAACAGTTACAAAATCCAGACGTGGTGTTTGAAACAATCATTGGTCTTGTCGTTCGTCTAGCTGAACATGGACTTATTCATTGTGACTTCAACGAATTCAACATTATGGTATATTCTCGAGGATTTTTTGGAAGCAACAAAACCATTTATTGTTTTATTACTGTCCCTTTTCCTTGCCAATTTTTTTTTTTCCCTTTTTCCTCAACTTTATATTTTGTCTTTGTTTTTGTGAACTTTCATTTTTTAACTTGTAAAGCAGTTCAACTTTTATCTTGAGCTCAACAGTTTAATTAATCTTTCTATTCTTGTGCTTTGTAGATTAATGATGATGAGAAGGTCACCATGATCGATTTTCCACAAATGGTTTCTGTCTCACATCGCAATGCCCAAATGTAAGAAATGCAATATGAGGCTCGAATTCATTTTTCTGGGTTATAAATTTTTTTCTATGATATGAATCCTGAAGTTTATGTTATTAGCTTACACTTTATTGGACAATATTTTGATTTTTTTTTTTTTTTTTTTTTTTGTTTTTAATTTCAGGTATTTTGATCGTGATGTTGAATGCGTCTTTAAGTTTTTTAGAAAAAGGTTGGTGCTTAGTTGTTAAGAATATTGAAATGTGTATGTTTATTGTTTGGATTATGAAATTACAAGTTGAATAATTGCATGCAGTCGTATGAAGGAATATTTTATGCTGTACTGTCTATGAATTTGCATGATGAATGAGTTTGGTAGGAATTATGTTACACTTACGGAATTTTTTGTTTAATTTCCATGCAAAATTGAAAATTCTATTATGTTTTACTGCCTTTTGAGATAATGCGGATACGGTCTTTTTGCCTGCTTATTAGAAATTTTATGCCTTATGATTTTGATACTTCTTATAGTAGATTTGATTGGCTGGTCTTTTAGCAAAATGGATATAATCAAATTCATCTTTGCTGGCTTTGAAGCACAACAAAGGAGGACCAAGAAGTATAGAATGAACATTGGCTTATAAATTGTTGGAGAACACCTAATTATGATTGAAATAGGAGAACCAAACGGGCCCAACAAGCTGTCAAGCTCTAGCATAAGGGCAGTGAAAAAAGATGTGATTTAAAATCTTCCCAGCCGACAAACAGAAGACACAAACTAAAGGCATATGACAATGAGATTGAGATGCAAGCTTCCTTTGTAAAACTTCTGTCAAATTCCGAGTTCGTTGAGCATGATCCATAAAAGAATGTTGATTCTTTTTGGATACTTAGATTTCCATAAAGTATTAAAAAGATATCTTTTCATAGGCAAATAAGAGTTCAAATACGGAGTTAGAGACTTTACTGAAAAGGAACCAAATGACTCCAAGGACCAAGAACGAGAATCATCATCTGAAGAAACTCCAAGAAAAGACAGACATCCCAATAAATTCTGAAAATCGAGAATTCCCTCCCTAAGAAATCGTCAAAATATAATATTCCAAGAACAATGAGAAGCATCCCAAAAATCTGAAACCGACTTATCTCTTCACCTAATCTTAATAAAACATAATCGGTATGCAATTAACAAATTTAGACAAAATTGACAGCAGTGAGATTTTTTAAAGAGTTTTGAAGTTTTTTTTTGTTAAAATTAGTGAATAAATACCAAAGTTTGAATGAAAAGTAAAAATTGTGCCTCAAGAATTTTTTCAGTTAAAAGTCTATGCAAAGACATATAGTATGAGGTGGAGATCTTGGGCAGGAATTGTTTGCGTTTCATGAACTTTTGTATTTTTGATAAGAGTGGCTCCAAGGGTAAAATTTATGCATCTAGAAACATTAAATAAGGGGATCCTATATCTCCATGTTTGTGCTTCTTAATTTCTAGTGGTATGGAAAGGGAGTTTTATGAGTAAATTTTCTTGCTTTCTTAACCCATTCTCCCCGCTCTGAAATATCCAAGTCTCAAAGATAATGTTTCCTCCTGGTTTTCTGTGTTTGAGATTAAACTCCTTGGACTTCATCCGAAGTCTTTCCTCTGTTATTAGGCTTGGGGTTGTTGGTTTTTTGTATGCCCATGTATATCATATCTTTTCCCAAAAAAAGAAAGAAAGCTAGAGACATGATTTGTGATTCAGTTTAAACCCTCGCAAGTTCAATTTGAAGTATATGTAAATAAGATGTTCGTACTCAACTAGCAGGTTTGCATGTTGTTGAGCCATCTCACAGTATATCAGCGGGTTAGTGGCTCTTCTTATTGCTATGCTAAAGACTTAAGTTCCTTTCTCTCACAGGTTTAACTTGTCATTCCATGAGACTGTGGACGATGAAAATGACGTAGAGATTGACAATGATGAAAGTGCAAGGCCTTGCTTTTCTTCTATATCTAAAGGTGCAGGAAGTCTAGACAAGGAACTTGCTGCCAGTGGGTTCACACGAAAGGAGCAGGAAGACATTGAAAAGGTATGGAAAACCTTCTATTGCTGAGTTCAGAGAGATGGAATTGCAGTATATTGTCTAATTTTGGTACGGCCTCAAGTTTCTTATGATGTTTGCTGGTATGCAATGTTAGATACACATCTCTCATGTGTAATGTTGAACATATGGCCAATATGTCAGTAAATTCTTCTCCCCAGTAACAATAAGTGACCTCGAGTTTTTCGCAATACTATGTGATGATTATATCTCCAACGTCAAAGTTCATCGTGGGGATTTAAAATTATTTTGACCAAATGTGATTAACCAGTTCATTCTGAATTGCTTGACGATTACAACGTTTGTCTATTTGATATTGGTACATGTAGTTTATTGAAGGCGGACTCGAGGAAGATGCAGATTCTGGCGAGGAAGAAGCTGAAAGCTCTAAGTTAAATGAAATGGACACCAATGCAGTGGAACATCTACGCATATCAGTTGAGGTATTCATTTTATCACTGTGCTTAAACTAAGTTCGAAATTGCGGAGTATCTTTCAATCAAATTTAATTTTCATCTTCTCTTGATGTCATAAAAGTCTAAATGTAGCTGTTTTATTTGTAATTCATAGGAGACCTTGAGTGGTGATGAAAATGTAGAGTTGCAGGGGAACCATGAAACATGTCTGGATGATGTATCTGAGAATGACTCAGATTCAAATGTATTATTTCTAACTTCTACTATCCTTCTTTTACTTGCTTATGTGGTTAAGGATCTAATTTATGGCATGTCTGCTATGCTCTATCTCGACTCATCCCCCGCTCCTCCGCCATCTTCCTCCTTGACGTTCGTCTATCACGAACCTCTGTCCACCCTCTTATCCTCAGCTCGATGAACCTTCTTACAACTCTGTGATAAGTGTAAACAGTATACCATAGAAATAGACCATAGTTATAGAGGGGAGAAGACATAAATCACAAAAACCACCGAGAATTGCACCATCTTCATCTCCATTTATCGATCCCTTTGACCATTGCTGGTAGATTGCTTCACGGATCTCCAGCATGCACGGCTGAACTGACATTTCTTCAAAGAACCCATCCCTAAATGATGAACAAACCTTATGATTGGAAAATAAATCTAATCGAAAAGACTTCTTGAGGTAGCAAAACTAGACAACAATGGTGGGCTGAACAAACATATAGTTCCAATCACTGTTGGCACCTTGTACATTTAATAGCTACTTAAGTATAACTTTTCTTTATAGTTTTAGAAGGCGACCGACCGCTTAGGTTCTAAGTCTGCTCATGGATGATGTGTATAATGCTAAATCATAATTGATCTTCATCTCCTCTTTTCTTAGCAGAACCAAGAAGCAAATGAAACTGGAATCTTGGAGAATAGCTCAAGTGAAACGGTATTAATCCTTAAAATTTACGCCGCCAATTGGTTTATTTATTATTACTATTATTATTGTTTTGCATGAAATTGGTTTTAGGAGGCTATATACTTGCATAGGTTATGCTGCTTTGGCAATATCGCCAATACATTTTGAGAATCTATGAATGTTAGTCCATAGATAGTGGAGAAGATATTAAGCACACGTCCTTCACTTCAAATGATATTCACATCACCATGGTTAGTGTAACAGCCCAAGTCAACTGCTAGTCGATATTGTCTTTTTCGGGCTTCCCTTTAAAGTTTTTAGAACGCGTCTGCTAGAGAGAGGTTTCCACACCCTTATAATCCCCAACCGATGTGGGATCTTAAAATCTGGACTTACGAAAAGGCGCAGGAGCTTAGAGGGAATGTTTTTGAACCATGATAGTCCTTCACCTAAAATTGAAAACGTAATAGGGAGAAACAGTTGTCCATTAAAATTAGTAGATGTGGACACAAATTGACCAGTAAACTTGCCAAGGTGCTCGATAGTGTAAATGCTAGCAATGTTTGGAGATGGCCTCAAAGATGTTTTATGTTCAAGCCCTCAGAGTTTAGAACTGAATAATTTAGAACCTTCATTGTCTAGTCACAGTCTTAGGGTGGCCAGTGGTGTAATATCGAAGGTAACATTAGATGTCTCTATTTCTCTGCAGAGGGATGATGAAGGTGAGGCTAGAGATGAAAACGACGATACTGAACTGAACAAACGGTTGAACAAGCAGAGACAACGTGCCATAGCATCAGCCAGCGGAGGAAGAAAGGGTCGTGCCTCGAGAAACACCTACAAAGACAAGGGTAGGAAGTCTTCTAACAATTCCAAGATTCATAAACAAATCGGCCTCTGGTGACGTTTTGGGATACTTGATGCTCACATACATCCTCACATTGTGTCAATTTTGTCCTCGTGCTTTAATAAAACTTCGGTTTCGGTTTCGGTTTTATCCCTATGTAAGGTTTATACTCGAGGCTAGAAGCCTTCTCATTTGTAGTATTTTGACATAATGATTAAAGTATATTGACGAAACTAGTATTGGGTACGTATATATAATGAATTAGATACATTTGGTTTTTAGAAATTAATATATATCACTATATTATATAGTCTGTCAAATGTCTATGCATTTCTTTAGAAATTAATGTGAATCACTAGAAAATGAAAGGTGTGATTAATAGGATCTACTCTTGGTTACAAAAACATCGGGGCCCATAATATTTTAACTTTTTTTTAGTTTTGGAAACATAACAAATTCTCGACGACGTTGCAACATTTTTCCTCCCCTGTTCCTTTCTTCTCCTCCCATGTCTCCTTCTCTCTTATTATCCAAACTGAGGGTCAAAGACAAGACGATCATTTCTTAGTCGAAATTAAGATGGTTTGAAATTTTATTGAGTTCGGTTGAAGAAAAATCCATGGTCAATTAGCTAATACATATTAGAAGAGATATATGACCCAAAATATGATAATAATTATAATAATAATAATAATTTATATGGTGTGAAATTATCAAAATACCCTTTTTTTTTTAATTATTATTTTTATAATTAGGAGGGGTCATGACAAAAAGCTAGGCAAGAGGAGCATATGAATTCATAAATTATTATATTAGAAAGAAAAGTATGATGAGAATATGAATAATATTATATAGATGAAATAATTTTATTTTTATATAATTATTTAGAAGAAATTAGATTAAAAAGAGTTTAATAATATTATAATGGAGGCCATTATTAATTAGCAAAAAAACAAATAAAAAGGGCAAAGAAAATGGTGCAAATGTGCCTCGAACTTCTCACCCATATGCTTATGCTATTAGTTTTTAATAAATTAATTAAATTAATTAAATAAATAACAAATACCAAATAATTAAAGAATTGGTTGGTTCTTATCTATACTTTCCTTTATTTAATGCTTTTTTTGGACTATAAAATATTTAATTTCAATTTTTGAAAAAAAAAGATGCTTTCTGAGTATTTTATGCAATTACTTGGTCAATGCTTCTATTTAAATCTTATATATATATATATTTATATAATAAAATAAAATGGTAGTGGGTTAAAAAAATAATTAAAATATTAAATATATTCTTAATATTCTCAATATTGTTTTATATGTTTGATATTTTTTTTTATTTAGGGTTCTTCCCAAGCACGATTCCAAATAATTTTAAATTTTAATATATTTTTTTAAAGAAAAAAATATTTATAATAAATAACTCAAAAAATTGACAAATAAATAAATAATTAACTCCAATTTATTATTAATTTTAAAAAAATATATTTTTGTTTACTATACAATTATTTATATATATATATATATTTTTTTTAATTTTCTAATTAATTTTTATTAGTTATTCTCCACTTTTAAAAATATATATTCAAATTTAGTTGTAAATCTTAATTAAAGATTTAAAAATAAATGAAGTGAGGTTTTAAAAGAATTAATATTTTCCTTTTATTTAATTTTTTTTAATAAACTATCCAAACAACTGAGATTAATTCAACCCAAAAAATTTAATCAAAATTTTCACTTTTAAAAAAGCTAAAATTAAAAAATATTTAATAATAATAATGATAATTTTATTAAGGAAAGACAATTCCTTTAAGGCTTAGCAAACCCATAATTTTATTTTGTTGCACCTAAAATATATTATATAATATTTGTCGTAATAATTACCATCATATACTTTTAAATTTTTAAAAAAATAAAAAATGGAATATATTTTATTATTATTTTTTTTTTTTTAAAAAAAAGAACCGTCTACCCACTTTTAAATTTCGCTGGTAATTTAATATTATACGTTTCCAGCGGATTCCAACCAAAAACCCAAATTATTATATTATTAATTCAAATAAATTATTTAAAATATTGGAATAGTTTATTTTCTCCTCTCTCTTATTATTTAATTCTTATTAAATGTTTAAATCTATTTTACACCCTACACTATAAATATTCCAACCATTTTTAAAAAATAAAATTTTTATTTACAAATAATCAAATAACATTTTTTTTTTGCAATAACCCATGTATCAAAATAAAATATTAAATAATTAGTGTAAATAGTTTAGCTCCGTATGACGTTTGTACTTTCTCGACTCTCACATAGTTCGATATGCACCAATCGTGTATCGTTGTCTTCTGTACGTCTGTATATTGATGTCATAATCTTCTTTTTTCTTCATCTGGTAACACTCGACATATAACACAAAAATTACGGTTAAAAATCGGTAATTTAATTTTCATTTCTATTGAGCTTAACAAAAAAAAATTTTCCATGTAAAAAAAAAAAAAAATATATATATATATATATATATATATATAAAAGGGGAAAATAAGATCTCTGTTTTTGGTGTTAAATTCTGATCTCTGTTATCAAACAACAAAACAGAGCTGAGTGGAACACTCTCAGTGTTTGTATTTTCTGTTTGCAGGTCAAATCAAAATCCATTTTTTCTTTTAATTTTGCTTATTTTATTTTATTTTTCGATTGAAAAATTAATGGGTTTTGTTTTAATTGCAGAAAAATCCACACAGATTCATGGAGGGAGGAGAAGGGGATGCCGGAAATGGGGCTACTGCAGCTGCAGGATCAAGTCCTCCGAGACCTGAGATGGCAGCTCCGGCACCGGAAGGTGGCGGTCCGGTGAGTTCTGCGGCGGCGGTGGCGGGGAAGAAGAAGAGGGGAAGACCGAGGAAGTATGGGCCGGACGGGAAGTTGAATGCGGCGGCGCTGTCGCCGAAGCCGATATCGACGTCGGCACCTGCACGGTCGGCGGTGATTGATTTCTCGGCGGAGAAACGTGGGAAAGTGCGGCCGGCGAGTTCGTTGAGCAAAACCAAATATGAAACGGAGAATTTAGGTAACGAAAATTCGACTTAAACTGCGTTAGTTCGAATCATAGGAAAAGTAATTTCAAAACATAGTTTTAGTTCCTAAAAAATTTATGGACAAAGCTGTTCATACGATTCGAGAATTGGATCAATTCAAACTATTTAACTCCATTTTTGTTCGGTTGGATTGAATTCCGGTCAAATTAAAAATTTGTGTCAGTTCCTAAGTACTTTTTTTTTTTTTTTGTCGGATCAACCGACCAACCCACCAATCCAAAAATAGGGTTAGAACCCAACTCAAGATTATTTAACTCGATTTTTGTTCGATTTAGGTCAGGTTGAATTATGGTAAAATTGAAAATTTTGGGTCAATTCCTAAGTTGAATTTTTTTTGGTCCTATCAACGGGACCGACCCACCAACCCAAAAATAAGGTTTGAATCCAACTCAAGATTATTGTGAATATTAAGAATATTTAACGTTTGTAACTGATATTAATGATGTACTACCACCTGAATATTTGATATTCAAATTTTATTAGATTTTAGTTATTAAAATAGATATTTTTTAATAATTAAAAAAAAATAACCCGACAACACAACGGTTAGGTTGTGAACTGGGTTGATTGAGTCAATCAGTCCAATAGGTTCAAAAAAATTTCTCGAACTCAATCCAACTCAATCTATACGGTTGATTTTGTAAATATTTAAAAATATTTTGTTTTATTTTAAGCAATTAAAAATGTTTAAAATGTATTTTTAAAGTCTCTTTTATTTATTTATTTATTATTATTATTATTAAAATAAATAAGGGGTTAATTTTGGTTGTTATGAAGGTGAATGGGTACCTTGTTCAGTAGGAGCTAATTTCACACCCCATATCATCACTGTCAACACTGGTGAGGTAATTTTGTTACCTTAAAACACAATGTTTGTAGTCGACGTTTCTATATTTCGATGTAATAGCGATGTTCGATGTGTTATTTTCAGGACGTTACGATGAAGGTTCTCTCATTTTCTCAACAAGGACCTCGAGCCATTTGTATTCTCTCTGCTAACGGTGTGATTTCGAGCGTCACTCTTCGTCAACCCGATTCTTCTGGAGGAACATTAACATATGAGGTTGTATCTTTATACAAAGATCTGTTTGTTTAACGAACATTCTAGTTTGCAATTGTTTTATGAAGTATGAATATGGTGATTGTTACTGTTGATCATAAGACGGAACTCTCTTTCTTTTGTTTACAGGGTCGTTTTGAGATACTGTCGTTGTCGGGATCGTTCATGCCGAGCGATAATGCGGGAACAAAGAGTAGAACTGGTGGAATGAGTGTCTCGTTAGCGAGTCCAGACGGACGCATTGTTGGTGGCGGAGTTGTTGGTTTGTTAGTAGCTGCAAGTCCGGTTCAAGTATGTTTTTTTTTCTCTTATTCGTGGTTCATTAGTCCATTTAGTCTTAGAACTCGAACTTCTAATTTATCACCGAGCACATAAATTAGTCGAAATCAACCCACCACCTAATTCTTAACTATTTCTTCTCCCCGACAACTTTGACAAATTCAGGTGGTAGTAGGAAGCTTTATATTTGGGAACCAACACGAGCAAAAGCCGAAGAAGCCGAAACAAGATGTTATATTACCGGTTTCCGTTTTTCCAATTTCGAGTGTTGAACCGAAATCATACATGACAACAACGACAACGACGACGACAACATCTTCCCTTCGTGCTGAAACGTGGTCACCTTTAGTTCCAGATTTGAAGAGTCAACCAACTGATATCAATGTACCGATAACTAGTGGTTAAGAAATACCAGTATCGTATTATTGTTCGATCGCATCAACCACATCGTCGTCGAGCTTCGATTTGGGTAGGTGTTGTTCTTCGTTTTACGTTGATTAACAACTGACTACTCTTTGTTACCATTAGTATCAATTTTCAATTTTTGTTCTTGTTTTGATACGTTCGTTTAGTTTTAGGTCATAATCGTTTAGATTGCAGCTATGTCATGTAATGTAGAATATAGTTTAATACATCATCAAAGTTCTAAATCCAATCTTTGAATTTGATTGATTAAGATATCTGTTCATCTTTTCTCGAGATATTTTGGGCTTCTATACGTCATAAATTCATTTGTTCGAGTGTAACAGCCTTGTCCAATTGTAAAAGCCCAAACCCGCCAATAGTAAATATTGTCTTATTTGAGCTTTCTCTTCGGACTTCCTTTCGAGGTTTTAAAACATGTCTTAAACCGACCGCTAGCTGATATTATTTTATTTGAGTTTTCCCTTAGGCTTCTCTTCAAAGTTTTAAAATGTGTCTTAAACCCACTGCTAGCAAATATTGTCTTAGGCTTCCACTCCTTGGCTTCCCTTCAAAGTTTTAAAACGTCTTAAATTCATTTCAAAACATGTCTTAAAGTTACTGCTAACAAATATTGTCTTTTTTGAGCTTTTCCTTGGACTTCCCCTCAAGGTTTTAAAACGCGTCTTAAATTCATTTGTCCGACTCTGTAACAGTCCTATTTGGGCTTCTAGGCTTCCCTCAAAGTTTTAAAACGCGTCTTAAATTCATTTGTCCGACTCTGTAACAGTTCTATTTGGGCTTCTGGGTTTCCCCTCAAGGTTTTAAAACGTGTCTTACATTCATTTGTCCGACTCTGTAACAGTCCTATTTGGGCTTCTGGACTTCCCCTCAAGGTTTTAAAACGCGTTTTAAATTCATTTGTCCGACTCTATAACACTCCTATTTGGGCTAACAGATATGGGCCTATTTGGCTATTTCATTCTGTGATATCCTCAAGACTTTAAAAGTTGTCTCAAATTCATTTATCCGATTGTAACGGTTCAAGCCCACTGCTAGTAGATGGTGTTCTATTTGGGTTTTCCCTCTTGAGCTTCCCCTCAAGGTTAAAACGCGTCTCTTGATGAGAGATTTCCACACCCTTATAAAAAAATGTTTCGTTCCTCTCTCCAACCGATGTGGGGTCTCACACTGACATAGTTGTTATTATCTATTACGAGAGCTGAATAGCTAAAAAGTATATATACATTCCTCTTTGTCTTGAGTTGATCGATCTTCTCCACTGAAAGCCTATATGGATAACACATTTTAATTCAACAAACCCAATTCTAATTGTTTTATTCCGAAGCAAACCACAAAAAAATGTGTCTTATTCATACATTCATGACCATAAAAAGAGAAGGAACCGAAAGTTGGAATGGCAATAGATGTCATCATTGAATTGACTCGATCCTACAGTATCCCATTTCTAAAACATCCCGTGCCAAAATCACTGAACGAATGTTTTGTCACAATGTTCAATCGAACTCATTGGCTCTACACCAATCAAAACTAAAAGTAAACATGCATTAAGGTTAAACTTTTCGAGCATCTAATTATCTTTAGATCAAACTCGACATGACAATTCTATATCAATCGAGAAATTATGTTTACCATTAGATTACGAATTTATTTAGAACGACTTTTAAAGTGCTTAAACCTAACATATCTTAAGCATTCGTAAGACCTTAATTTACAATCAACACAAAATCACAGTTGGATTGCATAACGAAACAGGATAACGATGTTCAATTCACACAAAACGGCCTTGTTTTAAGAACAGTTTCTTACGATCCAAGCGATATAGGTTTAAATAAATACATTCCTCAAATGGGCAAAATTTTGTTTCTTTAGGAAAAGTCTTTAAGGCCAAGATTATAAAAATTTGCTACCTTATATTAATGCAAGAACAATGGATTTGATTTTCCTCCATTTTACTTGAACAACAAATAATCCCTTGCAAGCTTTCATTGCTTCACAACAAGATACCTAAATTAAAATTCTATACGCTCTTTTACCTTTTTCAATATTGACGGGTTTAATTTTCCTCACTGTTTGTTGAATTGAGAAATTTTATAATTTGTCTCTCGTGTTATGTCATTCTCGATCTTGCTTACGACCTTTTAAGAGTAATGAATTTATCTTTTATACGTCAATCGGATGCAAACTTCAAGGAATCTTATAGGACAGTCTACCTAACTTCGATGAATCTCGTAAAATTTGTTTATATTGTAAACGACTATCTTTGAGTTTGAACTCGTCCTCGGAAGTCTATTTCCTAAAAAAAATGAAATTTGAATATTTAAAAAGATTAGATTATATATAATGAGGGAAGTATAAATAGCAATGAGAGGAGTTATTTGGGGATGAGAATTATGGTGGGATTGGTACCTATTTTGGTGGTGGTGGTGCTTTTGTGGGTATCATCAAACCCATCTCACCTTTTTGGTAGTCCTTATATCATTTTCTCAATCTTCAACTTTATGATTCTTCTCGTAACGGTTCGAAATCATGAGCCACGATGTCTTCTTCAACCTTCCTATCATAAGCTTTGTCAAGACGCTGAATTTAGTGCTCGTGAGGAAGACGAAGATAAAAGAGAAGATGATGAAGACGAAAATGCTGATAGTAGTGAAAATGAGAAAATAGATAGAGACAGAGATGAAATTGAACAATTGAACGAGGAAGATGAAGAAGATGCAGATAATGACGGTTTTGATGAAGATGAAGATAGAGATGGAGATGAAATTGAACAATCGAATGAGGAAGATGAAGATAATGACAGTGTTGACAAAGATGAAACCGAGCGGTGGGATGACGAAGAGGAGGAAGAAGAAGAGGAATTGGTGAGGAGGATAGAAGAATTCATAGCTAAGGAAAACAAGAGATGGAGAGAAGAGAAGTTGAGAGACAATTTATTTTTTCAAATTTGTTATAGTGATTGAAATTAAATTAAAATTATGTTCTTCCCAAACCCCTTTTCCATTCATAATCTTGCTACTCATTTGATCGAGTTTTTATTATTGCACGATGTCAAAATAAATTAGCCACAACCATATGATTTCAAATCTCATCTTCTGTATAATATTCTAATAGATTTCTATTTTAAGAGCAATTTAGAATCGTTTTGAAAAGACTATTCATTTAAAAATTGAATCGATAATCCACTCGATAAAGATGACATGCTACTTACGTTATAAAACATTTCACGATGCTATTAGCATCCCAGAATACACTTAATAAGTTGAGCTATGAGAGCTATGATCAACTAAGCAACACAAAACCCTAAGCAATTCATCCAATGTCATGCTCTCCTACACATCCATGTTAAAAATTCTTTTGTTTCGATCCAAGAATACATGTTTTGCAGACATTACACAGTTGAGTCCAATGCTCTTATGCATTTTTGTGTGTTGTTCTTGAAGGAAACTGGACATCATTCATACTAGACTGTTCTTTCCTAAAGTTAATGTAGCATCGTTCCACTTGAAAAGAAATACTTTCATCAACAAACAATCTCTTTATCCTGTCTAAAAATATATAAATAATGTTCTCAAACATGATTTTCTACTTGCTACAAGAAGAAGAATTACAAGAAACAATAACTAAAGAATGTGAGACTTCCACCATAGAGCAACATTATAATGTAACCGCCATTCCTAAATTGTGAGTGCTGGTGGTGTGTGTGTGAGAGAGAGAGACATCATTCATATTTCAACCATGAAAAGTACCTAACAGAACAGTATTGGCACTTAACGAAGTTCCCGGCTCAACAAGAATGTCATTGATATCTGCAAAGTGCAGCAGCTTCTAAGAAGGTACTTTAAGGATAGAATTCAACTCACAACTGATGGCATCAGCATGCAAGCAGTTGTTTCTATTTATTCATCATCTTCCAAAGCAGAGTATATCATCCTGCAATTACAAATCAGGCGAATTCGGTCAGAGAGGCATTTAACTATTTAAGATTCTAAAAAAACAACAAACAATAACATTGAAGTACCAAAATATAGAAAGGAAGAGGAGGAAAACTAGATAGGCTAGTTTGAAAAGCCGTCGCTTCTTTTCCCAGTTTAGCATATTGAATATCTCTGTAACATCTACCAGGTACTGTCTTCGTAGGTACCTGATCACAAGAACAGACTAATGAGTATAGTGATATGCAGATCATATGAAGGTGTGTTTCAGAAGTGAGCCGAGGATTTGTGCTTGTGGGCTAGGGTGAATGTAGCAGACCAGCGGATCTGGTGGTCGACAATCGTTCGGACTTGGTAAAGGTCGATAGAAAGGCCGTATGAGGTAATTGTTAGTAATATTATTAGATTCGGAATGGTAAGGGAAAATTAGTATTTAACAAAGGAGTTGGTACCAATATAGGGAGTGGGAAAGGATGAATGAAGGTAGAAAATACTTGTAGTTGGTTAGGCTTGAGAATACTCAAGAGGGATGTTCTAAGTACCTCAAATACATAGAGAGACATTAATTCTATTCCTTTATCCATTTATATTTCAATACAATTTCAGTTATTTGGTAAAGAGCTAAGAGTTATATCACCAAAATATCATAATATTCCGAATGCTTACTTTCCCTAGTATACGATACGCCCGATCATAGAGCCAAAGAAGGATTCTGCCTCAAATATTTTGAATGGTGCCTTCACCACTCGATTAAAAACAACTTAAAAGTTGGCATTCTTAATTCTAGTTCTCCTTGAGAATTGAAGAATACCATTAGATACAGAATGTGATGACTGCAATGCATAGTAAATTAGTTTTTCAACTAAGTTCTGCAACTACTCTACACTACCACATGAATTTTCTGAGATGGAAATAAAGCAAGCTCCAACCATATACCTTACATAATACATCAAAGGCAGTCGTTATTCAGTAGTCCGAAAAAATGGATTAGAGGCGTAATTAGAACTGATACATATTCTCTAACTAGCGTTCCCTATCACATCCCAACTACACTAGTAAGCAGCCACAGCTTACAACCACATACCAACATGGTCTATGCTGCTCTGACAATAAGCCCAGCCCAACAGAGTAGATCTTAGCTTCAAGGATAATCCTCAACTCTAACATCTGGTATTTCTTAAGCTATGTCAAATCAATGGGATGTCGATTAAACGGTCAAAATCAGAAGTAAATATCTTATGCAGTCAAAACTGTTCAAAATCATGTGTTTCTTTGGTTGAAAGAATTATACAATACAAATCATACAAATTGTTCTTGATTTAGATCATAAGTTCAATCAAAGGTGATGGATGAAAACACTTACAGTCTCACATTATAATATATGTACGGTCCACATAACATTGACATACCCCAATGCCCTGTTAAAAGATAGAAGAGGCACAAAACTCCTATAGCAACGAACTCCGGCATAACCACTTTATTTATTCTAGAAGCAGAGTCATAGGGGTTGATATAATCAAACTCGAGATCCGCCAAGCACATGAGCTACACACACAAAATAATGACGATGAAACGACAACAAAAACAACAATAAATTCAAAACGAAAACTTGATATTTGATCCTGCATACGTAAAAAGCTCAGAGATAGGAAATTGATATGTTTAAATACAAAAAGGAAGACTTGATTGAACAAGTCCTAAAATGTTGTTTAAATTTTTCTTAACATTGCCAGCCTCTTGGGTAATTAAGCTTCTACCAACAGATATTCTGAAGATCAACAACATAAATTCTGGGCGTAATAAATATTCAAACTAGGAATCAGTCAGCATGTTATAATGACTCATTGCATCCATAATCTTTCAATTATATATGCCATGAAATAAAAGCAGCCCAAGGGTCGCATACCATATATTCTTAAATTTTAGCTTTAGTTATACTTCACTAAGAAGAAATGGGATCAAAAGGATAGGTATTGACAAATAACCTTACAGCAATTGACCACCAGGAAAATCCTGACCTCAGAATCTTTTCAAGAAATTGGGGAAAAGCAAGAAAACTACAAAGCACGACATCCAATCAATATAAATCCAATCCAAGGTGCACAACGAATCTACACTTTCTTTAAAAGTGTTTCCAAATTGACAAGCGAAGAAGAATATGTGAATTATAATTGTGCTAAACCCTAATATCTCCGAGCTGAACAAAGCGCAAATCGAAATCCTAATCTACTAAAAATTAATGTTCAGAAATTGTATGAAATGTATCCGCCATCGAAATTTTGATATAAACTGTCTTCGATTCAAATTGATTCTACTTAACGAACTCGAACGGAAGTCAATGCGAGACAAACAGACGAGACAGGGTTTCGAATTTACCTGATAAACAAGGACTATCAGAAGAGCAACGAGGGAGAAGAATGATATAAGCCACACAAATAGATCCCCCATGCTCCTCTTCTGCGGTCAATCAAGCTATATTATCAGTGATTTTTGGTTAAAGGCGAACAGAGAGATTGAAGCACCACCATTGCCGAGAAAGATGGCGGCTAAGTGAAGATGCAGTAGAAAGAGATTAGGGCAGGAAACTCACGCTACAGTCCTCGGAGGTTCACGCAGGATCCCCGTGAAAGATGAACTCGAAAGTGGATTTGGATGACCGGAAGATCTCGTCGTTGACGAACGCCGCCGTATGTTTAGGGAGTCAAATTTCCAGGGACACTATTGGAAATCAAATTTTAAAGGGTTTTCTTTTTATTAAATTATATTAAAAAAAAAAAAAAAAAAAAACTAAAATCTCTTTAGGAGTGTTTGTTTCAATTTTCTTCTTTTTATTTTTATATTTATTCAATCTTCCTTTTTCTTTTTTTCTTTTTTTCTTTCTTAAAAAATATTTTTTAAAAATACTCATAAATTAAAAAAAAATATATTAATATTTTTTTTACTGTTGACGAAAAATGTATATCGATACCTCATAAATTATCTTCAAATATTATTATTTTTTTTGGGTAGGTTTTAAAAAAATTAAGGATATTAATAAAAAAAATTAACATTTAAAGATATTTTAAAAATATTTTCAAAGGTTGAAATACTTTTAAAATATTTTAAAAAAATTAAAAAAAATATTTTTGAAATAAAATACTAACGTACACCATGGTGAGTCAGGGACAACCCTTCTTCTTTAGCGAGGGACTCTCGGTGTTGTTTGAAAACCAACCCAACTCTTGAGGCGTGCATTGTCTGACAGGCATGCATGCGGTTCCAACGCCGCCACACAACCAGCTTCAATGGCAGTAAGATCATGAACAACAAGCAACACGACTAGCAATCGAACATGCGAGACGACTACAATCGGTTTGTGAATAGCATCACATTCGATTGGTTAGTGTGTTGTCTAGTAATGAATCGAATTTAAGTTTTGTATATAAGAATGTATGGATAATATTCTATCCCACCTTTTTTATTCAATTAAGGAGCTCGGGCAATCGCTGGATGTTTGTTATATGAACAACGTTATTAAGACCCGTTTTAAAATTATGGTTTAGACCGTTACAAATGGTATCAGAGCTAGACACGGGGTAATATGCCAACGAGAAGGTTGTGTTCTAAAGTGGTAGACACAAGGCGGTGTGCCAGCAAAGACGTTGGTCTCGAAAGGAGGTGGCTTTTGTTAATGGCAATCAAAGTATTATTTTTGCCACTATGAATGATGCGTGTGGGAACTAATCATCAACGGTCAGTAGAGTAAACACAGTTTCTTTATGTGTCAGTTCGTGTCGAGTTAGATAATCCTTATCTATGGCAAGTCATGAGCAAGTGACAAAAAGGAGTATCTTACTGAATATTTTTAATAATCGCCAAGATTTAAGTAAGGTTGTGACACGAAAATGACACGTAGGGTTAAGACAACCCGGCCTCTCCTTTTAACATGTTTTGTGTTATGAAGCTCCTTGTCTATGGGAATTACAAACATCGTGAATGATTGTGTTTTTCTAATAAAGTTTCGTAGGGTTGGATTGTTTTTTTTAAATGTTTGTCTTCCAAAGTTCGGGATACCTCAAACATGTTTGAATTATTTAATTTGGAAACATTATACTTGCTTTTAAAAGCAACGATCCTAATTGGTACGTAAACAGACCGTTTTCATTTAAAGCTAATGGTAAAGATATTGAGTGCATGACGACAGACTTAAACCTCTAACCTTTTAATTAGTAGTATATACTTCAAGCCACGAGTATTTGTAGGTTGAGTTGGGTCGTATCGTAACATTACTCAACCCAAACAATCCTTAAATTTTTCGTGTTTAGTTGGTTCGGGTTATTTATTCAATTTTTTTTAATAAAAGTAAAACATTTAGACATTTAATTAAATTTGCAGCTCAATTTGAGTATATCTTTTAAAAAATATATCTTTTAAAATTAACAATAAATTCGAATTGATGTCCCAGTCATGCTTACTTAAAGCATGACAGATGTCTCAGTATTGCTTGTCCGAGTCAGTTGACAAGAGATGTCACGGTCATGCTTACCTAAAGCATGACAGATGTCCCAGTCTTGCTTGTCCAAGTTAGTTGACAGGGACGTCAACCAATTGAGTGGGAGAGGATATCACCGTCATGCATGTCCAAGGCGTGTTGTCAATGGCCGCATGACAGATATCCCATTCTTACTTGTCCAGGACACGTTGTCCATGGTTGCATGCCTGTTCCAAACCTCTTTTACATGCTTTTTTGAGTGAATATAGGGGTGTAGATTCAACTCAATCTAATTTTAGGGAAACTCACGAACCAACCCAATTCATAAAGTTTTCATTTATTCACAACTCAACCAAAACCGTACAGATTGGATTAGATGGATCATATTTGTTTAGATTATTATCGAGTTTTTTGAACAATCCTACCTCAAAGCTAGCGAACGTATAACGACGTGCACCATAGTGACTATGCAAATGAATCTCGAAAAAATCGAGCCACATGCAATGTCGAAAAAGAGATCAAAACACGAAAGATTTGGGTAAAATTTCACATGGGCAATGCATTTGAATTAGCATGCTTAATCATCAAACTTCAAGGCATGCATGTTCATATCAATTCATTCAAATCTAAAGTACAAAAAAAACCCATTTGCATGCAAATTAGTATTTTTTTTTTCTTTTTCTTTTTGGCCACAAACAAAGATATAATTGAAGCAATGATCATGAAAATGCAAATTTTGAAATACCCAACCAAGACCAACTTTTGTCTTTAGAGAAACACATGAAGAGCAATAGTTACCCACATTCACTTTCCCCTAGGTTTTCGGATTGCATTTCATGATTCCCGACCCCGCATACTTTATTTTATAATCTAAAAAACTCGATCAATCTAATCTAACTCATATCACGAGTGTATACAGGTTGCCTCGAATAGGTTAAAAAAAGTTTTTAGACCAATTTCGGGTTGGTGGGTTGGTTACCTAAGCACCGAATATAGTTCATAACGCAACTCAACCCATCGGGTTGGGTTGGGTTGCATTGGGTTGCGTTTAAAAAGTCAAATATCAAACATTTACAAGCGACAGTGCATCTAAATATTCTAAATTTGTTTAAAAGTATGGGTGGTTAGGTAGTAACCCTATTTTTCGATTGGTTGGGTTGACCCGATAAAAAAAAGTCAACCTACAAACGATTCGAATTTTCGATTTTTCAAAAATTCAACTCAACCCAAACGGAAAAAAAAAAATCCAGCCTAACTCATCCTTTATAATTTGGGTTGGGTAATCTAGGTTTATCGGGTTATCGAGTCATATGAACACTTATAATGCATATGATTTGAATAAAATATTTTAATTTATTATATATATTTATATTTATTTCATCTTATTATTAACTCTAACTACTGTTAAAAAATATTTTATAATTTATTTAAAAAGTAAAAAAAATATTATGAAAATGATTCGCTGCAATGCATGTATTTAGGTTAAAATGGGCCCCACTAAAGATCTCTCACAATGAATGGTGGGCCCATTATTCATAATTAACTTTTAATATTTGAACTTTGGGTTCTCTATATTTATATAATTGAATTTCGACCTCTACTTATGTCCTCTTCAACCTTTTTACCCTTTTTTTTACTTTTTCTTTTTTTTTTAACTTTTATTTTACCATAAAGTAATTTTCTTACCCTTCTTATTTTAGAAGTTGTTTATATTTTTCATTTAAATAAAAAATTATAATTGATGTGACGCATGATGGATTTCAATTATAGAAAATAGATTGTTTTTACCATTTATTTTATCTAAAAAGATTTTGTTAATATCATTTACCTACTGAATTTTTACCAAGTGATTAATTTACGTTAATGCTATTTTAAAGGCTAAATTAATAAAAGTAAATACCATACACTTTTAAAAATTTGAATATTATCTTTAAATTCAAAAAAAAAATCTCAAAAATACTCTTAAACTGTGAAGAAATTTCAAATTACGGTTTCGAATAGAAACGTTTAGTACTTTATTTTAAAAATATCTTTAAATTTTTTTTTTTAAAAATAATATATTTACCATTAGTACCTCGTTTCTGAAATACTCATGAACTATCCAAAGTAACATTAAACCGTCGGTAGATAATCTATGACATGTCGATAGACGATTTTCGTCCATATATTGACAAATAAGATAATTTTTTTTTATAAGGGTAAAGTGTGTTAATGCTCCTTTTGAAATTTTGTTGGTATTTTTTAAACAGAGTATTAGCTGTATATTAAGATATTTTTCAAACAAAATATTATCGATTTCTATAATTTTTTTTTAAAACTAACAGTAAATATGTTATATATATTATTTTTAATTTTAAAGATATTATTAAAACTTTTTAAAGTTGAATATTTTCGTAAGAGAGTGCAAATTTGAATGATATTTTTATTAATTAAATCTATTATAATAAATCCCACTCAATTATATATATATATATATTTAAATTTCTATAATATAATTTTTTTTTATTTTGGTAATAAAAATGCAAATTGGATAGATATTTAGAACGGGATAAAAAGAAGTGAAGATTGGTGAAATCTCGTAATCAAGCAATAATTTAAAGAAATGGTATGATTAAAAAGGGTTGTGGGGGATGATGTGAAAAGTCGAAAATAATCGATGGATGAAAGAATGATGGTGTTTGTATCGTGTATGACAATGTCATTTTAGTCTTTTTTGATGATTGAGCGTGACTATATATATATATCTAAATAAATAATAATTTTCGTATCTCTCAAAAAGTCAATTGGTCAAACTTTGGCGGCTCTCGTCGTTTTCTTTGTTTTTATCTTTTTCTCTTTAAAAAAAATTATTATAACGGCGCAAATCATGAATTTCAATCGGGATACTATTTTTAGATGGTAAATTTTGGATTCATAATTATCCGTTTATTGGTTTTTTCTTGGTCTAAAAATTTTAGTTTTTTTTACTGTTTGTAGTGTGATCTGCTAGTGTCGGTGTATATGGGTTGGGTGGAGAGAATTTTTTAAACCAATCCAAAAATCCAAGTTAATTGGGTTGGTGACTCCAATGATTATTCACAACTCTACCATTTATTTTTTTGAGTTGAGTTGCGTTGTGTCTCGTAATTTTTATTTTTTTAAATTATTTTATAAAAAATTAGTTATCAACGTACCTATTGCATAATAACTAAAACTTAATGTATACGTCCTTCTATAGCTGGTTAGAGTAAGTTAGGTCGATATTTTGTTGAATAAATATACTTAAACTAAAATAATATAATAATAATAATAATAATAATTTTAAAATATCTTTATTATTGATTTTTAAAAAAAATAATTAATAGGTTGTTTTAAAAATATCTTTAAACTTTTAAAAAATTTGAAGTACTATATTTTTTAACTTTTTAAAAAATTTAAAGGATATTAATGAAATTTTTTAAATTCTACCGTATTTTTTAAATACTATAAAAAAATTTAAGGATATTTTTTAAACAAAATTTCATCTAAAATGAACTATAAGGGTATTTTTAATATCTTTTTTGAAAATTTAAAAATACGTTTAATTTTTTTTTATTAATTATAACTAATTAGAAATAAATTGTTCGTGGTCGTTTTAATGATGGTAGGAAAGTAGATGATATTAAAAACTACATAAATGAGCACAATAATTAAGATGATTAAAAGAAGCTAAACTAATTTAATTTGAGCTGTCAATTCAAAAGGTAATATATAATTAATTATAGTGTACAATGGAATAATTAAGTTTAATTAGAATAACTCATCTACGATACGATAGATTTAAATTCTAAAATTAGTATCAATTAAAATTAATACTATATATATATATATATATATATATTTTTTTTTTTTTTTGAGAAAATAATTTTATTTACATTATTTTGTAAACTAATTTTAAATGAAATTAAATGAAAATAACTTAAATAAATAATCTATATTTGAATTAACTTTAAAATATTGTTATAATTTTAAATTCAATAAATAGAAATTAATTGTCAAATTAAACCATAGGTTAAAGATTATAGATCCTTAGCCTTTTTTATTACTTCATAACTCACAATTTCAAAATCATAATTAATATAAACTATTTTGGGTCTATAAACTGATATTTATAGCTACTTTTATTTTTTATATTTATATTTTTTTTAATGTTAAATTATAAATTTAGTTCGTAAAAAAAAATTAATATTAAAAAATTATCTAATAAACTCTAGTTTTTATTTTATTTTATTTTATATATAATAAATATTTTGATTTTTTAAAAAAATTCATGATTTTATTGGATACAAAATAAAAAGTTTAGTAGTATACTAAGCACAAAATTAAATATTATATGTATAAAAGAAGCGTTAAATTTATATCAAAGGGCTGACTGGATAATAAATTTGAAAAAAATAATATTTAACGTTATAATGGTAGTAAGAAAAACTGAATTTATCTTTGTCGAGAATGTTTTCGAGACTTGTTGCCAATATAAATTGGATTGTTCGAAAAAACACACGATCGTTGAACCAAAAGTAATGAGAAAATTTTGTTCGTTAGTTGACATGTTACATATCAAACTTAAGAAAAATAAATATCGAAACTATAATAGAAAAATGATATTAAATTACGTACTTATAATAAGAGAAAATTTTATTTAATAAATTGATTATGACCCAAGTAGTCTCGTGAATGCAAAATTACGAAGTAAGAGGATAGCCACGTGGACGGACGAGACATTTTTTAAATTATAGGCTAAATAATATTGAAAATGTATATATTTACTTAAAATTTAAAAAGATTTTTTTTTTCTTCCCTAAATATTCAATGAATATATACATAAAGGCCTTTTTTTTTTTTTTTTTTTTTTTCCACATGACAGAGCTGACTTGGCGAGCGAGTGTCATCCCCAACACAGCTGTACATCTTGGCCAACACAGCATGCCAGCTCACCTTAGTTGTCTTTGTCCTTTAGTTTCAATTTACCCTTTTTAATTGTGATTCTAAGTTATAATAATAATAAAACGTAGTAAAATAAAAAATAGATATAGAGAGTATTAATATTATTAACTCACCTTTTAATTGAATTTATTGGAATTTGATAACCCTTAATAATATCGGTTTAAAATTACAGATTTGTCCCTAAGATGAAAATTAATGCGTAAAATAGAAATGAAACCATCCAGATTGATAGTTTCGAATATTCTCTTGTGACATGGTGGATGTGGGATCGGTTTATTCATATACCTCTCTTTTACTCAGGTGTCTCCGTCACTCATTTTTTCAATATTCTATTATAGACCCTAATCTTATGTGAGATCCCATGTCGATTGAAGGGTATGTAAATCTCTCACAATCTCTCACACTCTTTGTAAGGGTATGTAAATCTCTCTCTAGCATACGGGTTTTAAAAATCTTGAGGGGAACCTGAAAAGAAAAAACCAAAAAGGAACAATGTCTACTAGCCGGTGGCATGAGCCTTTGCATCTTATTTTTTTTTTTTTTTTTTTTCTACTCTTCAATGAAAATATTTTACAAATATTTCAAAACAATCATTGAAATAAAAAATAGGAATATGAAACGAATGTGTACATGTAGGTCCAAACTTTTCGTTCGGGTCAGTGACTGTGAGATCTCTCATCAATAAGCCAGAAGAATGAAGCATTCTTTATAAAGAATGAAAACATCTCTCTTGTAGACATGTTGTTGACGACAATATGTAATGAGCTAACGTCTGCTAGATAAGAGAGAAGAACTAGACAATATCTAATAGCAGTAGGCGTACAAATAGTATTAGAGCCAGAAAGCCAACGTTGTGCCAATGAAGAGAGGGAAACCCGAAAATATATGATAGAGGTGAGGTAACCAAACAGACAGATAATATCTATTAACGGTTATAACTAACTCAATTTTTAAAAGGACGGGAGTATTATTAGAATAGAAAGTTTTTTAAGATTTAAAAAAAAAAGAAAAAGAAATGGTATTTTAGGCATGTGAAAAGATTTGGAAGGGAGTGGATGGCGTTCTTAGCCTCACTCACATATAAATATTACAACACAATAAACAAACATTGAATCCATAGGATTTCACGCTCTTCCTCTCCTTTCCTTTCAAAATTCCCGCATTATTTTAACTGTTTCTCCATCCTCCGCCCCTTTCCGCCGCTCCTCAACCCATTCACCGCCGCCCACCCTCTCTCCGCCGGATTCCTCCACCCAATGTTGCCTTTCCACTCCCTCTCCGCCGCCCAGCTTGCGCTTGGCCGCAATCTCACCTTCTTCGAGACCCTCTGGTTCAACTACTCCCACGACAAGTCCGATTACTTCCTCTTTTGCCATAACATTCTCTTCCTGTTCTTGATTTTCTCCTTTATTCCCCTTCCCCTTATCTTTCTCGAGATCTTGCACGCCTCCGGGATTCACAAGTACAAAATTCAGCCCAAAGTCCGGTTGCCATTTTCCGAGATCTTCCGCTGCTACAAGGATGTTATGCGCATGTTCTTCCTTGTTGTTGGTCCTCTTCAGCTCGTCTCATTCCCTTCCATTCAGGTGAATCTCGGGTTTCGATTTCGCGATTTCTACCCTCTTGTTGATTTAGGATTTTGATTTTGAGATTGTTTTTCGGTTTCTCTTGGATCATTAGATGATTGGAATCAGGACGGGTTTGCCATTGCCTTCTGGTTGGGAAATTGTTTCTCAATTGGTGGTGTATTTCATGGTGGAGGATTATACCAATTATTGGATTCATAGATTCCTCCATTGCAAATGGGGGTATGAGAATATCCATCAAGTTCATCATGAATACACTGCTCCTATTGGATTTGCAGCTCCTTACGCTCATTGGGCGGAGGTTTTGATCCTTGGAATCCCCTCTTTTCTTGGTCCTGCTATGGTTCCTGGTCATATGATCACCTTCTGGTTGTGGATTGCGCTAAGGCAGATTGAGGCCATTGACACGCATAGTGGGTATGAATTCTAAAGCTATATCTCTCTCACACTGTGTTAAAAGTACTTTTAATCTGAAGGATCTTGAATGGTGGGCTTACCTCTTTTTTGACTACGACCGAGATCTGCTCTATTGCTTTCTTCTCTTTTAATCTTGATTTCCTTTTCCTCATTATATATATATATATATATATATATTTTATCTATATGGAGTTCCATCATTACTGTATGAATTTATTGCATGCTGAATGATTGATCCTACTAACTTGATATAACGAAGTTTGAAGTTTTGTGTTGAGAAATATTGAAAGGGTTAAATTTACCCTTCTTTGAGTTGTCTAGCATCAACTTTTTCAGCTTCCACATTCTTCATACAGCTGTGTGAAAGCTCGATATTCCTTTGAATTTATCGTAAGGGGGTGTATATATCTTCTATGAGAAGCTTAGCTATGAAGCTTGATTCTTGTATACTAAACTTATTATAGGGCCCACTACCCCTTTATGCTTTAAGCTTATGGATATCATTTCAAGATCCATGATTTAACATGCTATGAAGTAGCTAGTATTGAGTATTGTTATTTTTTTCTTCTCAATTTTGTATTAGGCTTTGTGTGCTAACATTTGACTTTACTTTCTCTGATTAGTGGGACCGTAGGTGTATTAGACTATAGTTTTTAGTGAAGAATGAGATTCGTGTATGAGGAAAGGAAAAACAACGACGTGGTTGTGTCAATGTGTGATGATATCGGTGGGCAAAGATCATGAACATGATTATAACCGAACCTTCTTGGTTCAAACATTCTTCACTTCAGGGGAGCCTTTAGCTCACGATCATTCCCGATCTTCTGTATCTTACTCCATTGTAGTTGTTTTTGGGGCTTCACCTTTTCGATCTCATTGTTAAGATTTCATAACCTTGGGATTGTTGGGAAATGAAAGGAAGTTCGGAGCTGTTGTGTAGAAAGAAATCTTTAGAGAATTGCTTCTAGCCCGATGGAGTAGACATATAGGGTGCTCACGGGTTAGACTCGTGTAACTTGGGTTAAGAAGCCTAACATATTCTAGCATACGGTTTGCTTATTTTGATCTACGAGTTTGTTAATTCCCTGGGTTACATAAACCCACTAGTTATACGAATCCAAGTTTCCATAACTGTGAGATCCCACCTCGAGAGGGGAACGAAGCATTCTTTATAAGGGTGTGGAAACCTTTCCCCAGCAGACAGTGTTTTGAAAACTTTGAAGGGAAACCCGACGGGAAAGCCCATCTGCTAGCGGTGGGCTTGGGCTGTTACAATAATCTACCACTCAGTACGTTCTGAACACAAATAAATTATATAAACTCAGCTTTTCAATAAACCAACCTTATTCAATTGTATTGTTCCTCTTCCTCCTCAGAAGAATCGAGAAGCTCTGTTATTCATGTTGGCTCAATCGTTTTAGAGGAGTGTAGAGGTAACAAAAGTAAATTGACATCTCAAAGGGCCAGCTTACTCAAATAAGAATCCATTGATTTGACCTCCAAATTGTTTAGTTGGTCAGAAACGAAAAATAATTGATGTCAGGCTTATGGCTGGGAACAAATGCGGTGTCAGACAATCATTTCTTTGGTCATGTAGGACATAGCTTCACTCTTGGTGGGTTTCCTGTGGCTGAACATCCCTTTAGCCCTTGGCTGAACTCGAATAACTTTATGTGTTATTATTTTATATCCCTGAAGTTTAATTGTTTTGTCTCTTTCACAGAAATATTGAGATTCGTATGCACATTGATGGAAAGTTGTTGTATAACTTTTGGTGCTAACGAGAAAGTCGAAAAAATTTTAAAAATGAAGAAACTCACATCAATAATCTGAAGTTGAACTATTGACTTCTTTGGACTTTCCCTTTGTATTATGTTTTCTATCGATGTGAATGAGAGGAATGATGGTTTAATGGGTAAGCCTTACTGCATATCTCCAAAATCTACTGTTTTCTCTCTTTACCATGTCGACTTAAACTTACTACTTGTGAGATCCCACCTCGATTGGAGAGGAAAATGAAACATTTTTTACAAGGGTGTGGAAACCTTTTCCAGTAGACGCATTCTAAAACCATGAGGGGATATCCATAAGGGAAATCCAAAAAGGACAATATCTGCTAGCGGTGGGCTTGAGTTGTTACACTACTAGAGATGTTATGGGAGGTATACCAAACTAGAGGGACTATAATAAACTTTTAAAACTATAGAGATCAAGTTGAAGTCAAGTGCAAACCATAGAGACTAAAATCGTAATACAATCATACTTTGAGATCTCACATCGATTGGAGAGAACAAGTGCATTCTTTATAAGGGTGTGAAAACTTCTCTCTAGCAGACGCGTTTTAAAAACCTTGAGGGAGGGAAAATCCCAAAGAAGATAATATCTACTCGCGGTCGCTGGGCGTCAAAGGGGATGGATTGTAAGATTCCACATCGATTGGAGAGAAGAATGATTGCATTCTTTATAAGGGTGTGAAAATCTTTCTTAGAAGACATGGTTGGAAAGCCTAAAGAGGACAAAATACATCATTTATCTTCCTTTTAGTGTGTTCTTTTTCTTTTCCTCCTCTGCTTTTCTCTGAGATTGTGCTTTTATGATGGCCTGTTGAGATCATCCCTGGTTTTATTCATACATATTATATTCATATTCAGGTATGATTTCCCCTGGAGTCTAACGAAATTCATACCATTTTACGGTGGTTCGGACCATCATGATTACCATCACTATGTTGGAGGACAAAGCCATAGCAACTTTGCTTCAGTATTTACCTACTGTGATTATATTTACGGAACTGACAAGGTAGTTATGCTGCTCCTCTTATAATTTTACCTCCCACTTGTTCTTCCAGTTAAACCATGCTCATAAAAGTTACTCGTTTGTTTACTTCCTCAGGGGTATCGCTATCAAAAGAAGATCCTTAAGAAGGTAAGCATTTTGTTTTCGCCTCCGCCCCCACCTTCACCCCGAAAATTGATTGTATATGATGTCGTGAGCTTGCATTGATTTCATGTTTTCTCCAACTGGACATTAGATATACTCATCTATGAGCTTGCTTCGATTGCGTGGCCTTGGGATTGCTAGTTTAACTATATTTGGTTGGATCAAATGTGAGATCCCACATTGGTTGGAGAGGGGAACGGAGCATTCCTTATTGGGTGTGGAAACCTCTCCCTAACAGACGTGTTTTAAAACCGTGATGCTGACAGCGATACGTAGCAGGCTAAAATGGACAATATTTGTTAGCGGTGGGTTTGGGTTGTTACAAATGGTATTAAAGCCAGACACCGGGCGGTGTCCCAGTGATGTCGCTGGGTCCCTAAGGGGGTAGATTGTGAGATCTCACGTCGGTTGGAGAGGGGAACAAAGCATTCCTCATAGGATGTGGAAACCTCTCCCTAACAGACACATTTGATAACCATGAGACTAACGGGATACGCAAGTGGCTAAAACGGACAATATCTACTAACGGTGGGCAGCTTGGGCTGTTACATCAAATCTATTTCCTTTGTTCTTTTTAACCGGCTACCCCGTACCTGTTAAATCATTGTGTGTTCTAATTGTTTGTTGGTGGTGGAATCAGTTGAAGGAAGAAGTGAAAAGCAGTGAAGGATCATACTACAGCACAGCCGAAGATGTTAAAGTGGACTAGACGATGAATCGGGGAACGAGGGATATTCATGTTTTGAAGGATGGGGGGTTTTTTTTCGTGTCGGTAGCAATGTTACGTGGTCTCATCGACGAGGTAGTTAGGGAGTGGGATGGGAAGGAAATTAACATGGGGTCTATAAAAAAAGTTTAATTTTTGTTAGCTTAATATGTCGAGGCAGAGAAGTCATATTCTCCCGTGGCTATGTGTGTGGGTTTAACCTTATTGTGCAGACAAAACTGGTAATATAAATATGTATTCTGGTTGTGAAATTTAATGCTTTTATGTTAAATAAATATATTGTTTGTAATAAGAATTAAGCATAATGCTTAAAAACTTCCTAATAAAAAAAAAATAAAAATAAAGACAAAAACAAAATGATGTGTTCTTGGAGATTAAAACATTATATTTGTTTATATGAGTTATGATTTCAAAAGAATGGTATTCTGATTTGATTCACCTTTTTCAAACCTTTATTTATGTTTTAAATTATTACTTCAAAGAATTCGTGCCTTTATAGGCCCCAATATTCCCGAACATCCTCTACAACATGGTTATACTACTTACTCCTGAAGACTATCTCCACAAACCAACACGAGCCCTTCTAACATATTTTTTCCTCACTCACATGCATCCTAGGAAATTTGGATCTCTCAACTTAGAATTGCTCCAAACAAAGTACTGAGTCAATAAGAGCAAGCAAAGTACTATGAAGATCGTATGATTAAGTCAATAAAAAGTATTATGATTAAGTCAATAAAAAGTATTATGATTAAGTCAATAAAAAGTATTATGATTAAGTCAATAAAAAGTATTATGATTGAGTCAATAAAAATAAAAAGGGAAGTGCACTTTCAATTATTTTAAGTTATTCTTAATTATTTTATCATTGCCTATTACTATTTTAAAAATTATACTTATTCACTTACAGTACATTAATAACTAAAATCTCATAAAATTGAATTACGAAATATTTACAAGTCACATATATTTTTGTTCATTGTTCCTAGATCTTCATTTTCAACTCTCTCAATTTTAAAAGTATGGTAGGGTTGAGTTGAGTTGTAACCTTATTTTCGGGTTGGTCGGGTTAATCCACAAAAAATAAAAATGTCAATCCACAAACCGAATTGAATTTTTTTAAATCAAAAAATTCAACCCAGCCCAATCTCGAAAAAAAATCTAGGTTGAATAGTCTAGATTAGTCAAATTATCGTATCATATGAATACCCCTAAAAACGTGAATATTCACACAATTTAATAATAAAAATAACTAAAAAGAATACTCAAAATATTTATATTGTCCCATGCTATCATGTCTTTCTCTATTATGGATTGGGCTTGGGCTTGGGCTTGGGCTTCAAGCTACTTCAGTAAATGGGAAAGAGATCATATATTTTATTTTTATATTTTAAATTCATTATAATAAAAAATCCATTTTTTACATTTATC
Source organism: Cucurbita moschata (assembly GCF_002738365.1). Lineage (NCBI taxonomy): Eukaryota > Viridiplantae > Streptophyta > Magnoliopsida > Cucurbitales > Cucurbitaceae > Cucurbita > Cucurbita moschata. The sequence continues at coordinate 1,844,786 of NW_019268551.1, read as the reverse complement.
CAAAAATTATACAAATTTGTCTTTTAAGTTAAATTTATGGATAATATTGTCATATTTAATTAATATTTTAATGCTCATTTGTAATTGTGAGATCTAATTTTGCAAGTTTAAATTAGGTAATTTTTTATTTTTTTAATAATTTTATTCATTTAATTTAACTTTATATGTAATATTCCCATTTAACGAAGTCTTGAAACAAGTTGAAATTTATAAAAAGTTCGAATATTAGATGTCTAAATATTATCAATTTGAAAATTATCCTTTAATATTTTTTTTTAAAAAAAGAATATATATAAAAAGATGAAAAAAAAAATTACCACAAAAATAAATGATAAATTTTACCCGAATGAGAATTGAAATAACAGGCAGAGATGAGATAGAGAAGGCTTCTTAGACTCCATCTCATCCAACTCTACTCCAGGGATATCTTTACATTTAGAGTGTGAGATCTCACATTGATTAGAGAGGGAAACGAATGGTATCAGAGCCAGACATCTAGCGGTGTGGCAGCGAGGATGCTGGGTGTCACGGTCATGCTCGTCCAAGGCGTGTTGCCCATGGCTGCATGCTCATGACAAGCCAAACCCTTTATGTCTTTTCATATTCTAGTATTTTACTTTTGTATTTCTAGGAAGTATGACGTTTAAAAAATATCATGTCTAGGCCTGTCAGACATGAAATGCCTCCGAATGTACTATAAGAGGATACACGACTAGTTGTCAACTTCTCCCTACCTAAGGTTATATACTGTGAGGCGTTGATATTTCTCTCTTGTTTGCTTATATAACGTCTCTTTCAAAAATCTCTTTTTCTAAAACATTCTCTTAAAACCGAGGCCAGAGGCTCGAGCATATATCGCTTGGTCGTAGGCGACGCAAGAACGAATTGGCTTAGCTCACTTGTCGTTGGAAAGTGAGTGCTGCACAATCGCAAGTCCGCTGCCATCAAAAGTGCGATTGTGACGCTAGGCCCCCAAAAGGGAGTGAATTGTGAAATCCGACATCGGTTGGAGAGGGAACGAAGTATTCCTTATAAGGGTGTGGAAACCTCTCCCTAGTAGATGCGTTTTAATACCGTGAGACTGACAGCGATACGTAACGAGCCAAAGTGAAAAATATCTGCTAGCACCGGACTTATTTAAAAAAACAAAATCACATGAATGGATAACTTTTTGAATATAATTTTCATATACTCATAAATAGGCCTTTAGAAAATTGGATCAACTTTATTCAAAAGCTTAACAATTATTGGGTGTTACTTTTGTACCATTACCAGACAAACACATCTTCATATTCCCATATTTCACGGATTAAAAAAATATAAAATAAAATTAATATATATATTTTTTAAAATAATAAAAGGTACACAAATACGTGGCTCGCCGCCATTCGGCCATTTTTTTAAAATTGTAATTTAATTCTAAATTACAATTAAAAAAAAAATACAACGCTTGAATTAAGTTTCAACAAATCAGATTACACGATGATCTGACAACAAACTAATTCAATCAGATTGTGTCGTGTGACAATGAACTTACAATTAAATGGTTCGATATAAAAAAAGTTGTCTCTCATTTCCGAGTTTAAAAAACTCACAACTCCTTGAGTTCAGATAAGATAGGGAAGAACCAATTTTTAAAAATTTTACCCTAAATATTTTTTTTTGTATTTTGTCTAAAAAATAATAAATAAACTTTTAAATGTTCCATATATTTTTTAATTTTTTAAAAATGTTTTAAAATGTTTTTGAATTAAAAAAAAGTTTAAAATTATCACTAAATTGTTTAAATATTTTTGAAACCTAATTTGAAATAAAATATTTTTTAGATTTTATAAAAGTGTAAAGTATTTTTGAGACACATTAATTAAAAAAAATATATTTTTTTTAATGTTAAAAAATATATTTAAATTGTAAAAAATGGAAAAACAAAGTGTTTTAGTTTTTCTATATTGAATTTTGTTTGTGAATTAAGACCGCAAATGTCAAATCCATCTTTTACGTATTCAATTTCTTTTCTTTTTTCTTTTTCTTTTTTTCTTTTTCCTTTAATTTTTTTTTAAATATTGCTTGAAAATTAAAGTGGATGACAGATGGGATTACTTGTCTACAACATCATTAATTTCTACAAAATAATTATAAAAATAAAAAATATTTTTAGAATTAAATAATCTCGTTTTATTTTTACCCTTCATCGTTAATATTAACGTTTTTCAATCATGCTGAGTAATGTAGCAACGTAACGGTACATGTGATATAGATCGTAAGTTTCAACTATGTGGCTAAACTTTAGGTTAAATTTCAATTATGCTCTTAATCGAGACAAGAATTATCTCAAACAAATTATCTTGTTTGGATTTACGAGGTTTTAATTAAGGGTGTTAAAAAAATTCGATATCTCGAAAAATTGAATAAACCCAATACAATTCAATTAGCATGGTCTAAATTGGGTTACGAGCGTTTGGGGTTGAGCTGAGTTCAAATAAATGAAAACTTTATAGATTGAGCTGATTTATGAGTTCTCGTGATTAGATTAGGTTGAACCGAATTGACTCGAATTTATTGTTAATTTTAAAATATATATTTTTGTGTATGAAACAATTATATATTATTATTTACTTCATCCCCTTTTAAAAATAATTTTTAATTAAATATTTGAAAATAAATAAAAATATTTTTTTACGAAATACCATCTTATTTTTATTAAAAAGAAAAATGTAAATAAATGGTCAACCCAACCCAAAAAAATTATAGTTGGGTTGGGACGAGGTTTATTGTTTAATAATGATTGTTCGGGTTCAAAAAATTGGGTTGGATTTAAAAAAATGTCTCAATCCAACCCACGAACACTGCTAGTTCCACTTGTAAATGTACACGTCAAATTTAGATATAATTAAGCAAGTAAATACACGAACCATGTATATTAAAAAATCTACCACAAAGACTCGTGCTAAAATTCATAACAAAAATACAAGAAATAAAGGAAAGAAGACAAACGAGATATGACAAGATGATCTTTCATCTTCAACGCAATCGTCATGATCCCGAGTCTTGAAAATTCTTTTTTTTAGCACCTATGTCATCTTTAGGGCCCTCACCATTCGTAATTTTGATCGAATCCCGTAAGTTTTCCTCTCGAACGTTGTGCAATTAAAGGATGTTGTAGAAGCATTGAGACACCAGCAATGACATGCCCTAAGCGATCGAGAGGGATGACTTCTGTCTAAAAGTATCGAGACGTAGTTAGTCTCATCACAGAAACCTATAACAATTTCAATGTTTTTTTTAATATTTTTTTTTTTGTTGAATTCAATCGTCCTTTACAATATAAAAATCATTCAATAAATTATTTTAAAATTGTAATTAAAAAAAAAATTACCTCCTTATGAATTCGTGACGTCATTATTAGTGATGGATATGTTCGAAAGTCAAACATGCACACGTCACTGTTAAACTTTTTCACCTGCAGATGACGTCTTAAAAAATTCAGCTGAATTATATCCCCTCTCCTCATTACTTAATTAATATCATTTTAAAATATCCTAAACATTATCTTATTATCCTTATAACTGAATATTATAATTATTTTAATAATTCATTCTAACAAATTAATATATATATATATATATACACACACGTACGAAAATTCTTGGATGAACGTATAAATACAAAGTTATGATCCACAAAATATTACGTCTATCTAGCCTCCTATTCTCCATTTGATAGAGGAAAAACCACAAACCACGACTCCTTGTACATTATGATCGATCGATCTATGGTTCCGGTAAGGGAAGACCACAAACTCGACTAGGTTATGATCCTATGGTACTAGTAAGGGAAGACCACAAACCCAACTCCTTGTAGGTTATGATCGATCGATCTATGGTTCTACTAAAGGAAGACCACAAACCTGATTCCTTATGGGCTATGATCAATTGATCTATGGTTCTAGTAAGGAAAGACCGCAAACTCGACTCCTTGTAGATTATGATCGATCTATATATGGTTCCAGTAAGGGAAAACCTCAAACCCAACTCCTTGCAGGTTATGATCGATCGATGTGTGGTTCCACTAAAGGAAGACCACAAACCTAATTCTTTGTAGGCTATGATCAATCAATCTATGGTTCCACTAGGGGAAAACCACAAACTTGACTCCTTGTAGGTTATGATCAATCAATCTATGGTTCCACTAAGGGAAGACACAAATCACGACCCCTTACAGGTTATGATGATCGACCTAGAGAAGACCACAAACCCGACTCCTTACAAATAATGTTGGATTGACCTATGGTTCCGCTAAGGGAAGACCACAAATCACGACTCCTTGCAGGTTATAATCGATCAATCTATGGTTCCACTAAGGAAAGACCACAAATCACAACTCCTTACAAATACGATCTCTCGATCTATAGTTCAACTAAATTAATATTATCACTAAATAGCTCGATAAAATTTAGGGACTAAATAGAAAAATTCAAATAATTGAAGGACCAATGGACAATTTTTTAAGATTTGGAATTATTATGTGTATATATATATATATATAAACAACATACGTCCTTCCTACGACCCCCAACAACTAAAGACAAGTAGATAGAGAGTATGAACAAACCAAAATAAAAAAAAAATAATAATAAAAAAAAAAAAGAAAATCCCCAAACCAACCTCCCCCAGGGGGCGTGCGCGTGTACTCCACGCCCCCTTCCATCAAATCAAAATTGCTCATAAAACCCTCAAACTTCACGGAAACAGTGCCATTGTTTTCCCCCTTCCTCCTCCTCCGACCTTCCCCTCACATGGCCCCATCATGTCCCCTTCCCTTTCTTCTCTCTCCTTCGCCGTCTTTCTTAATCCCCTCTCTCTCCTCTCTTTCCCACCCACTAACTCCTTTCTTCAGATCCGCCTCTCAAATCCCTCCATGCCGCTCTGTTTCTGATCCTTTCAATGGCGGATTCCGACGACGCCACCGCCCGAGCTGTCCACCGCCGCTACGAGGGCCTTCTAATGGTCCGTACCAAAGCCCTCAAAGGCAAAGGCGCCTGGTACTGGTCTCACCTCGAACCCCTTTTGCTTAAAAACTCCGATACCGGCTTTCCCAAAGCTGTCAAGCTTCGATGCTCCTTATGCGACGCCGTTTTCTCCGCTTCTAACCCTTCTCGCACCGCCTCCGAGCATCTCAAACGTGGGACCTGTCCTAATTTCAACTCCCTCTCCAAAACCCCTTTTATTCCTTCCCCTGTTTCTACTTCCCCTGTTTCTTGTAAACGGCCTGCTGATGATACCTGCGGCGGTGGCGGCGGCGGTGGGGATTCGTTTTACGACATTTCTCCATTGACGGTGATGGATCCGTCGGGGGTTTATGGTGGTTCATTCTCGTCGTTTTTACCTCAGCATCAGAATCCACAACAGCCTGTTTTGGTGTTGTCCGGTGGGAAAGAGGATTTGGGGGCTTTGGCTATGTTGGAGAACAGCGTTAAAAGGCTTAGAACACCAAGAACATCACCTGGGGTATCATTAAACAAGGCTCAGATTGATTCTGCGCTTGATTTTCTTACAGATTGGGTGTTTGAATCATCTGGGTCAGTCTCAATTTCTAGTTTAGAGCATCCAAAATTCAAGGCGTTCTTGACTCAAGTCGGGTTGCCTTCGATCTCATTGAGGGATTTTGCAAGATTTAGATTGAATTCTAAATACCAAATGGCTAAGGCTGACGTTCATTTGAAAATTACTGATACCATGTTCTTCCAAATCGCCTCAAATGGGTGGAAAACTCATAATCAAGAGCATAAGACCATGATTCATATGACTCTAAACCTCCCAAATGGGACTAGTTTGTATAGAAAAACTCTGTTTCTTAGCTGTTCTGTTCCTTGTAGCTTTGCAGAGGAGGTTCTTTGGGATACAGTTTCAGAAATTTGTGGAAGCACCACGGAGAAATGTGTCGGGATCGTGGCCGATAAGTTCGAGGGGAAGACATTGAAGAACTTGGAAGATCAGCATCCATGGCTGGTTAATCTTCCATGTCAATTTCAAGCTTTCAATGATTTGGTTAAGGATTTCATTACAAATCTCCCTTTGTTCAAGAAAGTAACCCAAAACTGTAAAAGGGTAGCTCAGTTCTTCAACTTTGAGTCTAATATCAGAAAGATCTTCCATAGATATCAATTACAAGAATGTGGCTATACTCGTTTGATATCAATGGGCACTCCTGAAACAGAGGAGATAGAAGCTATGACACTCTTTCAAATGGTCGACGACATACTCGAGTTAGCTCCCGCAATGCAATTAGCCCGGCTCGACGAAGCTTACAAGACGACATCGATGGAGGAGGATTCGATAGCTCGGGACATCTCAAACTTAATTGGGGATTCTACGTTTTGGAATGAAGTGGAAGCTGTTCATTGTTTGATCAAGTTAATGAAGAACATGGCTGAAGAGATTGAAACAGAGAGGCCATTAGTAGGGCAATGTCTTCCACTTTGGGAAGAATTAAGAGAGAAAGTGAAAGATTGGTGCAAAAAGTTCAAAATCTCAGAAGAATCAATGGAGAATATAGTGTCAATGAGGTTTATGAAGAACTACCATCCGGCATGGGCGGCGGCGTTCGTGCTCGATCCACTCTATCTTACACGGGACAACACGGGGAAGTACCTCCCGCCGTTCAAACGCTTAACGACAGAGCAAGAGAAGGACGTCGACCGCCTTATAACACGGCTCGTGGCGACGGAGGAAGCTCACATTGTACTAATGGAGCTGATGAAATGGAGAACAGAAGGGCTTGATGAAGTATATGCAAGAGCTGTTCAAATGAAGGAGAAGGATCCCATTACAGGGAAATTAAGAACAGCTAATCCACAGAGCAGTAGGCTTGTATGGGAAACATACTTAACTGAGTTCAAATCATTGAGAAAAGTTGCTGTTAGGCTCATTTTTCTTCATGCCACTTCATGTGGGTTTAAAAGTAATGCCAATTTTGAAAGAATGATGTGTTCATATGGAAGCTGCTCAAGAGGTGTAGCTGAAGGTGTTAAGAAGTTGGTGTTCATTTCAGCTCGTTCGAAGCTCGAGAAGAGGAATTTTTGTAACGATGACGACAAGAACGACGATGATATCGAGTTGTTTGGAGCGGTAAATAGTGACGATGATCTGCCAAGTGAGGCTGATAGATCATCTTCGTTGTAACATTTTTTTTTAGATGATTATCTATAGAAAATCAATTGGTGGGACATGGTTTACTGATAATGTTCTTTCATAATTATGAGAGCAAGTAGGATATGCTATGCACTTTCTTTTACCCTTTTGAAATATTTGATGATAGCGTAAGAGTCAAGAAATTACTCGATTTTCGATCTTGAATGAATGTTTTTTACGAAATATGTTTGAATTATAGACGTTTACGGGGCGGAGTAGAGACAGAGAAATCTCCTTTGTTCCTGTTTCTCATACTGAATCTTGATGAGACCGTGAATCTTGCGAGACAGAGAAATATTTATTGAGATTAACGTGTATGCGAATGCTTGCTTCCTTACTTTAGTCAAAGGATTCTCGATATATTGATCCCCTGTCAGCTCATGATATTCTTTCAGTGTGTTCTTTGTCAGAGTGATATATATCCTCCGAGCAACGAAGTTAGGGCTATTGAGATGGATTTCTTTTACGCCTTGCAGCTTTGCTGGGATCTTGGACGGCGGTCGAGTCCACTTCGAGAATGACTTGGGATACCAATGCCCAAAAAGAAAAGCACCTACTACAAAGAACATGATAAGCATAAGAACGAGGTTCGAACCCCAATATGAAAACATATTAGCTAATCCCCACTTAGGTATTTTTCGAAAGATCCTTCTAGCTCGCGCCGCACGAATTAGGTCAGGGACTAAGAAGAAAAGCTCTATCTCTTGCTCCGTTTAGCTAACGTAAAAAAATCTCTCCTCATTCTCTACCTTGTTCGAGGTGAATCCTGCACGTTAAATGAACATCTCAGTCTTTTTTTTAATAATGGAGAAGAGATCGAAACATGCCACGGAAAGAATCTATTAAGATAAAAGATGTCCATAAACTTGCACGGGAAGAGTTGTATACACCTAGGAGCGAAGTCATTAATTGAATGTTGGTTTTGAATGATACAAAAAATAAAAGATAGGTAGGCCAATATGCTTATTTCTTTTTCTTTGTAAACAAAATTAGCTAAGCAATAGTCATTCAGACAAGTAAATCGTCGTAGATATTCATAGATATTAATGTAGGGAACCAAGTGATCGTCCTATAAATGATATTACATATTCGATCGACAAATTAACATTACTTAAAAGTCATTGGCGTGAATCTTTCTAAAGAATTAGCTTTTTGAAGAACGATATAACTCGAACAAGATAGATATGAAGATTTATGTAGCGGTGTTCGTGTGTTGTGTTGGGTAGGATTGAGACATTTTTTAGGCTCAACCGAATTGTTCCGGTTATAAAAAAAAATTTTAATCCAAATAATCGTTAATAAATAATGAACCCAACTCAATCCAACTACAATTTTTTTGAATTGGGTTTGCTTGGGTTGTTCGAGTATCGGTCTCATTGCTTCATTCCTTCACCTCTCCAACTCGGTCAAGTGGCTTCGCTCCTTCACCCATTATATTGGTCTCACAACTCCATTGCCTCTTCCCAATCCTCATTATACTCCGAGCCTCTGACCACTTGTCAAATCAATCCAAAAGAACACCTTAAGTCTTTCTAACCTAGTCCATTCGGGTTTCAAGCTAACAATCTGCATCTGCATATTTGTGTTTACCGAGTCCCAAGTGAGCTCTTTAAGATGACGTCTGATGACTGTGACATCATGAATCTGACGACCTCGACTACCAACCCAGTACAAGATGACTCAAATCGGCAGATAGAACAGAACCTATCAGTTACGCCTATTTTACTTTTCATACAAGTAAAATGTTAATTCGTAAAACATCTTTTTATTTTAAATATTTAATTAAGATTTGAAAAATTATCTTTAAAATATTTCAACATATATTAAGGTTTCCCGTAGAATAAATAATATTAAAATAAATATATGTATATATATTTATATTATAAGTAAAAATATATATCTTAAAATTAATAACAAACGTCGGGTTAGTTCAATTTAACCTAATCTGGCTTCAGGGAAACCCACGAACCAATCCAATCCATAAAATTTTTATTTATCTGAATTCAACCCAAATAAATTCATAATCTAATCCAACCCGGACGAGTTCAATCAGGTTGATCGGATTTTTTGAACACTCCTAAATTTATACCCTTAAAAATACTCAACGAACGGTTAAACACTCTTACCTTTTTCACTTTGGTCCCGACACTCATATCATAGCCTTCACAAGACCCACGTGCCTACGTTTGCTCGAGTATTTCTTGAACGTTACATTTGGTTAGCCTAAAACATATGTAATTGGTACAAATTCACTTGATTATGGATGATAATCAAGAAGTTTGAGATGTTTTAAGGTATAGTTGAGTGTAAATCATGTGTATAGGTTTGCTCGTGTGCAAACATAATCATATGGTTGAATCTTATGCATCCATGTGAGTTAGTAAATGGGTTAATGATTTGCTTTCAAATTTTCCTCTCTTTTCATTTGGGCTCATTATGCTCAAACACATTTAATCATTATTGTTCCATTTCAAAAACATCGAGCTTATAAGTTTCTTATTTAATTCAGGACACGATAGTTCATCTGTGAGATTCTATATCGGTTCAAAAGGGAAATTTCTTTCTAACAGACACATTTTAAAATCGTGAGGCTGACAACAATACATAACGGGCCAAAACGGACAATATCTATTAAGAGTGAACTTTGGCTGTTAAAAAATAAAGTAATAACACGAATGACATGACAGTTCATCTATGAGATTCTATATGGGTTGGAGAAGTGAACGAAGCACCCTTTATAAGGGTGTGAAAAACTCTTTCTAACATACACATTTTAAAATTGTGAGCTTGACGACGATATGTAACGAGCCAAAACGGACAATATCTGTTAACAGTGAACTTTGGCTGTTATAAATAAAGTAATAACACGGATGACACGATAGTTCATATGTGAGATTCTATATGGGTTGGAGAAGTGAACGAAGCACCCTTTATAAGGGTGTGAAAATCTCTTCCTAACAGACACATTTTAAAATCGTGAGGCTGACGACTATATGTAATGGGCCAAAATGGACAATATCGATTAACCGTGAACTTTGGCTGTTATAAATAAAGTAATAACATGGATGACACGACAGTGTATCTGTGAGATTCTATATGGGTTGGAGAAGTGAAAGAAGCACTCTTTGTAACTGTGTGAAAATCGAACAGACACATTTTAAAATCGTGAGGCTGACAACGATATGTAACGGGTCAAAATGGACAATATCTGTTAACAGTGAACTTTGGTTGTTACAAATTGTACCGGAATGAGATACTGAGCGGTGTGCCAATGAGAATACTGGTCCCCAAGAAAGGTAGATTGTGAGATCCCATATTGGTTGGAGAGAGGAACGAACCACCCTTTATAAGAGATCCGTAATTTTTGAAAAAAATTTACAACTTGAACGGATAATAAAATAATGAATATTTGTGGAAAAAATTGTATGGTTGGGAGGGTGGTTTGACAAAGATGTATGGATTGTAAAAGGCTAAAAAGAAAGGGCATCTTCAAATGGTTGGTTGTTAGTGGAACATTGACACTATTTTGACAATGATTTTTAAAAAGAGGATCCATCCAACCACTATTTTCATCTCGATCGCCTTCTTTTTACTCGATAATATATTCTTTCTGTTTGAACACGGATTTTACTACTAAAACATAATTTGATGTATATGTGTTGTTTTTCTAACCGAACAGGAGAATATATTCTTCGTTTCCTACTCCATTTAGCTGACGGACAAAAATTTCTCTTTATTCCCACATCTATTCCCATGTTTAAATCGAGATTCTCCGTCACTTTTGAAGTGAGTAGTTGCGAGAACCCAGTCCTACGAGTTAAATGGACATCCATTCCTACTCAAACGGGAAAGAGAATATCATAAAATAAAAGAAATGTATACGCACTTTTTTTTTAGTGAGGTGAGCATAAGATTCGGGGTATTATAAAAGAAATCTAACCTAGCTTGATCCATATGAATGAAATTTCCGTGTAACATCTTAAGCCCACCGCTAGCAGATATTATACTTTTTTGACTTTTTCTTTCAGGCTTCCTCTCAAGGTTTTTAAAATGTGTCAACTAGGGACAGATTTCCACACTATTAAAAAAATGCTTCGTTTTCCTCCTCAACCGATGTACAACCTCACAATTCACACCTCTTTGGGGCCCAACGTCCTCGCTGACACTCGTTCATCTCTCCAATCAATGTGGGATCTCACAATCCACCCCTTTTCGGGGTTTATTGTCCTCGTTGGCACTCGTTTCTCTCTCCAATCGATGTGGATTCTCACATTCCAAAAATAAAATAATAAAAAAAAAAAACTCAAGGGCAAAAATGGTAATTTAACCACATAAATTTTAAACTTAATTATATAAACTTTGGTATATTTATATATATATTTTTATTATATTCTATTTTTATAATATTTTATGTCAATTATATTAGATAAAGAGAGAAAAAAAAAGTTATTTGGGTCAGATTGAAGCCCAGTGGGGCAAATAGCCTGACCGTTATGTGGAGCTTGTAAAATGACCTAAAAGAAAATCACCACTTCACAAACTTTCCAGTATTTTATCCATTTACAAGGGCTTTAATGTAATATCAACCGCTTCTTTTTTTTCTTCATTTATTGAGAAATAATATTATAAATGTTGATGGGCATGGTCATTTGTTTTTCTATCTCGAGATTAGAGCGGGATTCTCCAAGAAGAATTCACAACTATTAAAGATCTCGAGATGAATTATTCTCTTTTAGTTAATTAAAATACTTACGGTCCCAGTATTTTCGTGTGACATGGTCACTTTACTTGCTCCTCACCTCGTAAACGTGCAAACTATCCTTACAAACCTACACGAGTCAAATCAAATGGTTCCAAGAAAAACATGTTTAATCATGAAGTTCCTATGAGTGAGCTACCGAAAATGAAGGTGTAACTTATTAGTTATCCTATCCTCAAAATCGTTGTCATTTGGATGTGGTTTCGGTTCATTTATGTACCATTCATGTTAAAATCGTATCGACCTAGATAAAAAGTAAAAATATTTTTGCACAGTAAATTTTAGTCTCCTTTTTGTGTCTCCATCTTTTTGGGTGAACAATAATGGATGGTTTTGTAAGCTTTAAGGCTGTAAAAGGCTAAAATAAAGGTCCGATTTGACTTTTAAAAACAGAACTTTAAATTCATCAAAGGCGTGCTCTTTATTCCATCTCTTTTTAAATAATTTTCGTAAACTCTCCGGCATCGAAAATATAGATCTCCAAGAATTTTCTTACGTAATCAAGACTACGTCTGAATGAGAGTGATTACGAAAATATAATGGTTAAGAAACGTTTAAAAGAATTAATAGTTATTATCTATACCAATAACGTGCATCTTCAACTTCAAAATTAAGTACGTTGTTTTAACCTTTGAGAAAGAATCCGTATTCATTTGTAGGGTTAATTTATAATCTTAAAACACGATCATGTCATAAGAGAATGTTGAAATCATCAAGTGTCGGATTCGGAATCTAAATCCGCTTTCGAGAATAATATAATTAAAAATTGTTAAAAGAAATGGAATTGAAAATATAAATTTAATTTTTAATTAATTCTTAAATTTTAAATTATGAACAAACATATTTTAACTGTCAGGTCACACGTGAAAATTGGATCCTAATGAGAGTTGACCAAATGCAAATTGAGCAGTTAAAAACAAAGGTTTTGTCAGCTTTTTTTACTGTGACCTTATAATCCTTTGTATCTTTTTAGACAACATCACTTCACTTTTAAAATAAATTACCCTAGTTTTTTCATTACAATAATCATAATTAATATGATATTATACGTGGATCGGAGAAGAAAATAAAATATCTTCTTCACCCTAATAGACATGTTTTAAAACCGTGAGACTGATGACTATACAAATATTTGCATCTTTTTATAATAAATATTTGCTAACGACCGACTTAGACTGTTACAAATAGTGTTAAAATTAGATGTCGTTCAAACAATATTTATTAGCAGTAGACTTGTTGTCTACTGTTACAAATAGTGTTAGAACCAGACGCAAGGCCAAAGCGGACAATGTCTAGTTGAACTTGAGCTATTACAAATAGTATTAGAGTCAGATTATTTATGGAATATATCTTAAATATTATATTTTAATATTCTTTCCTTTATGATTTGATTTATTAGTTAGTTGCTAGCTTGGTATTCTATTTAAAGGATATTAATATCAATGAGAATACACACCTTCCTAATTCTATTTCTATTTGTCATTCTTAATACAAAACCGACGGTTAGCATTAGACTGTCAAACATTGCAAATCTTGCTTTTTTCCCAGGAATTGCGATTATGAAGATGTTCAACTAATACCCACTTTTGTTTTCACACCCTATTTACTCGGTACGTAAAACACGAGTAATGTTATTTATTAGATTATGGCTACATCAGTTAAAGATTATTCTCGATCATATATTTTAAAAAATTAAAGCGTTTTTGCCCTCGATCGAAAAACGCTAATATTTAATAAATAAAATGGGGTTTTTGAAAATTAAAAAATAAAAAAGGTATGTGACAAGAAATGAGCATTTTCCAAAGTCTATAGGCTTTTACTCACATGGAGCAATTTGCAATATCCTTTATTATGAAAGGGAAACCACTTTATTATATAGTCCTTCCGACACATGCGACAATTTTTAATTCAGATTTTCAAGATATTAATTCTTTTTAATACTATATCTTATCAAATTTATGGTTTATGTTATTTTTATTATTATTTTTTTCGATTTTGATGGGGTTGTAAAGTAAGGTTTATTAATTAAATAATATCGATAAAGTCTTGAAATTAACGAGAAATGTTTAAATCGATATGGATAATAGCAACGTATCACTAATATGACGGGTCATCTTCGAGTCTTCTACTTATTTAATTTATTTTCCTAATTTCATTAGATTTTTAAGTAGCTCGTTTAAAACTCGAGAATCAAAATGATTTAGGATTTTTCTCTCTTTTTTTAAATAAAAATAAATTATTATTAAAGTATGATGCTTTTTTTTGAATGACTTCAGATACAATATATGCTAAATTAATAAAAGTACTTTCGAATTTTTCATTTTATCTAAAAAAAATATTCGTGATCTTTCAAAACTAATGCTAATATACTTAAACATTAAAAAAGCTCTACAAATATTCTTAAACTTTAAAAAAAATATTAAAAAATACTGAACGTTCATATTTGTTTCAAAAATACCCTTAAAATTTTAAAGAATTTAAAAAATATCCTTTAGCTTTTAAAACAGCTTAAATTACAAAATTCCATTAATACCCTTCAACTTAAAAAAAACATCTTAATTTTTATTTTAATAAAAAAATACATGTATCGTTGATAATACAATTCAAAAAATACTGGTAAACTTTCTAAAAAAATATTAGAACGTCCCGAGATAATCTTGTCACTAGACAGTTTTTTCACAATACATTATTAATATCGTTACAAATATTTAATATTGCTATAACTGGGAATGACTCGACCTGATTATTTTGTTTTCAATTCAACTTGGAAAATAAAATCTAACCCAACCTAATTTTTATTTATTTATTTTTTTAATTATAGACACAAAATTGAAATAAAAAAAGGAAAATGAAAAAAAAAAAAAGAAGTAAATGAAAATAGAAAGAAATAATTTCATTTTGAAGATTAATTATTAAGATTAGTGTGGTACCTACACATAACCTTACACTTGATCAACCCATCAAACGCATAAAATCCCGGCGCCACCATTATTCTCACCGTCGCCGGAGCCAGTTCTCTGGCTTTCTCACCTGCAATGTCCTCCATGTAAACGCCGTCGAATCTCACGCCCGAATCCACTCTGAATATCGGCAAGCTCGGATGAACGGCGTTGGCGAGAAGATGAACAAGCCAAACGCTCTTCGCTGCCATGAAGAACGCCTGCAGTAGCGGCTCCGGCCATGCTCTGTTCCACTCAAGCATCGCAATAATGTCGCTCATCTTCCGGTCGCAGAATCTGCTGAAATCCTCGCTGAAATGCCTCGTTCCTTTTCCTAAAACTTCCTCCCAACTCAGCCGGTGGAGGCGATTGAACGACGCGATGTTCGATTCCGTCCGATCCGAAGGATTCAGGATCTGATTCGGTGAGTTCTTCTGAAACCCTATCGATTCGAAATCCTCGAAGAATGCTCTGTTTAGAATCGCTTCGAGATGGAAGATTAGTGAGGTTTTACTGTTTTTCGAGAGAGAGATTTTAATTTCGTGAGATCGGAGGAGGAATTGAATCCTCTCGTAGATTTTGCCTCCGATGTGATGGAGTTGCATCGCTAGTGATCGGCTTAACTGCCTCACGGACGATCGCGATTCGGAAACGGATGATAAGTGTGAATGTTTGCTGAATCCACCACACCTAAATGGTGTGAAAGTTATCTTATTTATAATCAAATAAGTGTGAATGTTTGCTGAATCCACCACACCTAAATGGTGTGAAAGTTATCTTATTTATAATCAAATAAATGTGAATGTTTGCTGAATCCACCACACCTAAATGGTGTGAAAGTTATCTTATTTATAATCAAATAAATTACAAGGATATGAAAATCCACCACACCTAAATGGTGTGAAAGTTATCTTATTTATAATCAAATAAATTACAAGGATATGAAAATAGTAATAAATGGAAATAACAATAAATGGAGAGATACCTATAGTAATAAGGCAAATGTTAGATATTTGCCTTATAATAAAATATCAAATATAATATATATGGTAAACTATAATTTATTACTAAATATCCTTAACACCCCACCGCAAGCTAAGCGTCGGATTTAAACGAACGTGAAGCTTGAATCTGAAAAATTCAAAGGGGTTGAAAAACACTTTTCGTGAAGATGTTAACAACCTGGTTCAGAGGAGGCGTAGAGAAACACTTTCTTGGCCATCGAAAACTGCAGAGAGATCGCCGCTCAGCAGCAATGCTGCCTTGGCTTCGGTGAGAATATGTCTAACCCATGAAGAGGGATTGTCGCTTAGCGACGATGCTGACTTGGCTCTGGTGAGAATATGTCTAACCCCAAGAAGTAGAAGGGGAAACCTAGAGCAAGGGACAAAGACAATGTTGAAGCCGGAAGAGTCGCCACATTGGGCGAATGAGCCAATTTTGGCGAGAAGGGCAGCTGGAAGAGTCGCCACATTGGGGCGAAGGAGCCAATTTTGGCGAGAAGGGCAGTTGGAAGAGTCGCCACATTGGGGCGAAGGAGCCAATTTTGGCGAGAAGGGCAGTGGCAACTTGGTTGGCGAAGATGCCAGTGCGGCGCCCAGATTCCAAAGGTAAATCTCTGCAGAAGGTCGATGGGCTTATTGAGATTCTGTATATTTTCGAAGAGGAATGCTGATGAAGATCCTAAGATTAGGGTTTTTGTGAAGGATGAAGGAAAAATTGGGAAGAAAATGAAAGAGGCTATGTTTGGAAAAGGTGAGGTTGTATGTACAGAGTATGGCGAAGGATGATTTGGAGGTCAAAAAGGTGGAGCCGAAGAATAATCAATCGACTCTGCATGTGACAGCCATGACGACTGCCCCTGCGGCATCAAAAACAACAATGGTGGTGGAGAAGAACAGTAGAAGATTTCAAAAGCCATTGAAAAGAAAGGATCTAGGTTGCTAAACCAAAATGGCTCTGATACCATGTGAATGTTTGCTGAATCCACCACACCTAAATGGTGTGAAAGTTATCTTATTTATAATCAAATAAATTACAAGGATATGAAAATAGTAATAAATGGAAATAACAATAAATGGAGAGATACCTATAGTAATAAGGCAAATGTTAGATATTTGCCTTATAATAAAATATCAAATATAATATATATGGTAAACTATAATTTATTACTAAATATCCTTAACAATAAGAAATTCTCGATTATTTTGTCTGAAATCGAATCGCTGTTCGTTGGAACTTCTAGGTTAGGGTTTCGCGGATTTGAAACGCATTTATAGAGCTCGGACTTCAAACTATGGCAATAGATTTCGAGTTTATTGAGTTTCTTCTCCAATTCCGCCATGGAATATTTCAGCCTCGAAGCTTCAAGAATCGCTTCATCTCTTTTCCTCGTCGCTTCAATCAGTTTATGCGAAACTTCCCCGAAAGCGATTTTCCACTGCTCTTCTCTCACCGCCCAATCCGCTCCTTCCTTCATCGATTTAGGGCTTTTTCCTGTCAACGACGACACAATAGATTTCAATATTCCATTAGGACTCGCCATTGAGAAAAACTGCTTAGCAACGCCATTGTAATCCACCGGAACCACAGAGAACTTTTCTCGAGCATGTGGCCTGCACTTGCTGCAGGACACCGATCCACCGCCGCCGACGGAAGCCACTGGCTCCAGGCGTTTCTTGGTGGAACGTTTGGGAAGAATCTCATCTCCGCCGTGAGAATGCAGGTGGAGCGGCGTCGGGTGGTGCTTTGCTCCGGCGTCCGTACAACTACCTGGGGTTGCTCTGTTGAACTCATCTTCCTCCTCTGTTCTCTCACTGTTTGGAACGATCTGTAAAACAAAGAAAGAAACAACAATCACAGAGATTATTACTTAATTTGGATTCATTTTTTCAACGATTCAAAGAGATTATGAAACGAATTGAGAAAGAGATTTACAGAGAAGAACGGAGAAGATTGGTAATGGTGGAGAGGCGGAGACGGAGAAGGAGTGATATTTTTCATTTTTTTTTAATAAATTAATTTGGGTTTTCCCTTTTTTCTGAGCTTTGGAGTTATATTTATATCTATGAACTCTGAAGAAAAGTTTTTGAGTTTGTTTGTGTTTTTTGTTTTATTCTTTGTTTTGTTTTTTATTATTATTTTTTTTATCCTTATTTATTATTTTAGATTTTTTCTTTTAGTTTTGAGTGGACAGTTTGACATTTTTTAAGTCGGGTCAATTTGACCAACCCAATCCGACCCTTGAAAATGTGAAAATTAAGAATATTCGACGTTTGTAACTAAAGTTCGAGATGTGTTGTGACTTGTGAAGGTTTGATATTCAAGATTTATGAGATTTTAGTTATTAATATTGTAACGGCCCACATCTACCGCTAGCAGATATTATCTGCCCCTTTCGGGCTTTCCCCCAAGGCTTTAAAACGTGTATGCTAGGGGATGGTTTACACGCCCTTATAAATGGTGGTTTGTTCTCCTCTCCAACCAATATGGGACATCACAAATATAATATATATATGATAGATAAGTACGATCTTTTTAAAATAATAAAAAAACTCCGACAATCCAACTAAAATCTAATCGCACCTTGGGTTGAGTTGTGAACTCTACTTCGATTGTTTCACCTTACTAACTCAACCAATCCAAAATTTCGGGTTAATCTAAAAGGTTTTCCCAACTCAACCTAACTCAACCCGTGTATATCCTATCAAGTGTGAATTTTAGTAATTTTTTATAATTTGAAGAATTTTTGTCGGTTTAAAGTGAAATATTAATAGGTCGGGAATAACGTGTATTAACGTGCCTCAATCCATAAAATTATAAATTATCTCTTATTATTTATGTTCGTTATTTCACAAATTTCTAAACAAAAAATTAGTTTTTTTAGATACTCTCTTTACTTTATGGTTTACTTCTTTTTATCTCTTTCTGTGTGCTTTTTTTGGTTTTTTCTCTTTGTCCTCTTATTATTTATTTAAAATAACATAACTTTTTAATATTATTAAGATAAATTAATAAAAGATCGTTCAATTAAATTAAGAGTGTATGTTCCCGTGCAAATCTCAGCAATCACTTGTTCTGATTCTACATATTGATCGTTTTGAACTAAAAGTAAACTTTTGGGTGGAATAGTGACGTTATGTAGAACGCAGGATGCCCATGACGTGTACGTGTGGGATGAACCAAATCCTCATTGAATTTGATTTTTCCATTAGAAGGAGTTCGTATATGTTTTGCAGTCCCCCTGTGAATACTCCGCTGGTATGAAAAATTCTTAATGTTAGTTGAGTACCCGGTTCTCCAATAGATTGACCCGCAATAATACCTATGGCTTCTCCCAATTCAACCAGATCCACGTGAGTAGGACTTCGTCCATAACATAATCGGTAGATCCAAGATGTACTCCTACAAGTAAAGGCAGTCCGAATAGATATCAGTTGTGTTTGAAAGGTTATGAATAGATATATTTTAAAGATATATTTACCATTAGTTTCGAAAGAAAAATAGTTAATAATTTGTTTAAAAAATATACTTAATTTTCGAAAGGGTTTCAATAATACCAGTTTAAATTTCTAATCTAAAGAGTATCGATAAACGGTTACTTTTAAAATTTTATCAGTATTTTTTAAATCTAGTACGAACATTAATGTTATTTTTCAAAAAAATTGAAAAGTATTAATGAAACTTTGTAAGGTTCGGACTTATTTTTGAAACGCCATTAAGTTTAAAGTTATTTTTGAAATAAAATATTAATGATTTACGTCCAACATAAATGGGAGTCCAACTCAGTAGCTTCTGAGATTTTGAGAAGAGTTGCTTTTTTGGAGAGCACAGTATGATGAAAATTGTAAGCTGTGTTCGGGGGGCGTTATTGTCTATCGTTGACCTCTATGGTAGAATCAGTCGGGGGCCTGAGAGGTGGTGGTTTACCCTGTGGCGGATGTCAGCAGTTCGAGTCCGCTTATCTCCAACTCATGAACTTAGCCGATACAAACCTATATGATAGCACTCCATTTTTTCAATTCGACAGTTCGATCTATGACGTTCAAGTGTTGACTTGAAACGTCAAAATTAACTCCGAGCATACCCTTTACGGGAAAACAGGTGAAAATATACTCCTTTTGACTGAATTTTAGTTGCCATAGGACAAAAATCAAGAGATGCAAAAGGAGCCAAATGGAGTTTAAAGAAGAGTCAGAAGACTTTCATAAATGCCTTTAGGTCCAGACTTTGATAGCCACTCACCATCACTATTTATTTCTCTCGTTCGAATGCTAAAAAATGTTTAACCCGTTCGTTGTTTGTCTCTCGATAATTTTTCATTGCAAGTTCAAAATTCGTATGTCACTAATAATTCTTACGATTTTTAATACAGAATCACCGATTTCTACGTTGTTCTGACACTTTTTAATAGTCTCTTGAAAAAAAAGTCTCTATCTTCGTTAAAGGTTCGGGGAGAGAAAATAGGAGACATCCTTCCGTTGTTCTTAATGAATGTCCCATTTGGAAATCTACACGCTTCTAGAGAGACGGATAGAGAGAATGATGAGATGAGACTTGTCTCCTCGACACCCGTCTTGAGAGAGACAAAAGTTTTAAACTTGAATAGGTTAATTAATTGGTACCGAATTTTTTCCACTTACGAACTTCAACGTGCGTTGTTATATTAAATGAAATGAAAGGAAAAATGACCAAAGTCGGGTGAAAAGAAACAATCGTTCTTTTTTCTCACTCACTGACCGAAATCGATAATCTAAATAGGAATCAATGACTAACAAAGTACATCGGAATATAATTTCAAGTCATAATAGAACTAATCATACTGTTAGACTTTGATTAGTAGGAAGTTAGCTGTCCTAAATGAATATCGTTGTCTGGACCCTAAAATTTTTAACTAAACAAGAAAACGTGGACGTATCGGAGGGAGTGAAGAGTCGATATCGTCGTCTTGTCCCTAAAAAATGTAGCCAAACGAGAAGACGGGAAATCGGGAGAGGCATGTGAAGATAATAAATGGAGGCAATGGGGAAGGTGAAGGAGGGGAGTGGCTATGGGTGTGGTATTACCGCTGACCTATGCCATCTAATATTTGTCTCTCTTAATTTATTACACATTCACGTGTACTTGTGTCTCTATTCTTCTTCACCATTTTCCTTCGCTTTCCCTCTCTTTATTTCCCTTTCAAACCCTAAACCCATTGTTCACTACATTCCGCCTTCGATTTAATACGAATCCCGCTCTTTCCCTCCACTCGAATTGCGCTCGAACAATATAATAGTTGATGGAAAATCACTGCAAGGGAAGTGAAATTTAGATTATCTTGTTAATTGAGTATCTTATAGCAAAAACACTTGTTTAATATTTGAATTACTTTGTAAGCAAAAGTGATCGTTTTAAATTTGAATGATTCCAAACATGCAACCTAAATTACATAGAATCGTACAACAACTTGGCTCTCGACTAAAGGAAAGGTAAGAACAGTTAGTCCTAATGATAAGAAATCACACCAAAGGAAATGAATGATCTATTCTGTTGTTTGAGATTTGAATTGCTCTACAACCAAGGGAATTGCTTTGTTGATCAAATATCAATGAGTAAGAACACTTGTTTGAGATTTGAATTACACCACAAGAAATGAATGATCGTAAACAAATGCAAAGAAACATATTCATTACCTAAATGAAAACATAAATGCTTTTGTTACTTGCATATTTCAGGTCTCCGTTCAAGTCTCCCTTGCAAAGATAACATACATCGTTTTATATAGCCTTAAAATGAAAACCATTAACCTTCCTACGATAGCTTTTATATAGCCTCAAAATGAAAAGTTAATATTCTAAAATGAAAACCATTCACCTTTATATCTTATTACCGTAATTATTACCGTAATTAATCACTATTTATATCTTATTACCGTAATTAATCACACACATAATAATTTGAACAGTCTTTAGTTCATATTTGTAATCTTCTAAAAACTAACACTACTTAAAAAACAAACCAATTGGTTCAATCAAATTCAATTTTGAATTAAAGAAATAAAAACTTTTATTTAAGAATTGAAAAGATACACATCTGAAAGTTTTGAATTCAAAGATTATCCTAAAGATCATGTATAGTCATAAATTCAAATCATAATCCAAAACACTCATGCTGCCATATATAACCAGTTCTCCTAGCAGTTTTGATCGATTTAAGCACTTTTTTTTTTCAATTTTCCCTTCCACTCTCAACTCCCAGTTCTTGGATACCTACATACTTGATCATTTCTTACACGACACGTTTAAACGAAGCCAAAAAGAACAGCGGCAATAGCAACGGGCCCTAAATATAGTCAGTACCTTAATTCAATCTCTAAAATTGGCATTTTTTTTCTAATAAAACCACTCTCAGATTCATCAAATAACATCAGGAGAACTGCTGGTCATGAAAAAAGATAAGATGAAATACTCGTCAACAGCAACTATATCGTTCCACAGTATATGCAAGGGGTAAGTAATTATGAAGAACTAACACACAGATAAGGGCATGAGATCCATCTGAAATGGAAGAATGGATTCGCAAAAGAGGGCATGAGATCGTTCTGAATCCAGTCTATAATTTTGTAAGTTTAGGCACTCCTGTACCTTGCATCTTTCCTACTCCTGTTCACTTGCTGTGCACGTGAGGAACCCGGGTTACTCCAGCCTTCCACGGCAGTCCTTCCAGTCGCTTGAGGATGATGCTGAGTGGAGGGAAGTGCCAACCCACCCCTGCTTGTTTGACCGTTTTGGCGAATGCCACCAGCTGTCCATGGGGTGGAATGAAATTAGCATCATATACACTTGCTAGCAACCATCATAAAATTATAGGCAGCTATTTGGTTCCATAGTGATAGTTTTGCAGACTAGTTTCCTTAAACTGTTTACACTTCGTTACTAAAAGCCACTAGGGAAGAGAGGCTTCTGTTCTTATATTTTCACTTATTCTCCTAAACATATATAAGTTACAAGAGGCAAATGGTCAGACAAATGTTCCTGAGAAACTTAAAACCAATAGAATTATGAAAGATTTTAGTCAGCCAGATGCGCTTGTGACCAAACAAATACGTTCGAGGAAGGGAAACGGTGTATGGAAAACATCAAAAAAAAAAAAAAAAAAAAAAAAAAAAAAAAAAAAAAAAAAAAAAAAAAAAAA
>NW_019268551.1:1771267-1821270 GCF_002738365.1 Cucurbita moschata | reverse complement strand
AAAAAAAAAAAAAAAAAAAAAAAAAAAAAAAAAAAAAAAAAAAAAAAGAGCTCCCCCATTTCTGATCTCATCCAATGTTTGGTGGGCACTACCATTCCTGTAGATTTTTTCATTCAATAACGAGCTACTTAGATTATATTCTCCTGTCTTCCATTTGGGTAATTTGCTTAAGCCCATCCACCAAGAATTATAAGGGTATTTGGTCATTTGAACCTTCAAGTCCTTTCGTTGTATAAAACATCACCATCATGAGCCTAAGTACTAAAGTTCTACGAAATAAAAGTAACGGTAGGAAGGCAGACAAAGAATCAGATTAAGTAAAACTTGATCGAAGTTGTATTAGAAAATACCAATACTATCAAAGCCGTTTGTACTCCCAGGCCATCCAGGCAAACTTCCTGCATTCCTTGCCCAAGCATTTTCGAAACTGTCTAGTTCATCTGTAGATTTACAACAAACGCTGGCCATCGTAAGCATCCAGTTTACACAAACACAAAAACAATTGGGCATGAATAGTTACATACCTCCATTAAGATTATGCAAAGTTTGCATGGTATCCACCTTACCATCAGGGTTCAGTTTCCTTGTAACTGAATGACCCTAAAAGAAACACATTCACAAGTTGTATCAAACAAATAATTAATGGATACAAATGGGAGGACATTAATCTCAAGGGGTCAAATCTTTTCTTTTCTTCGTCATTACCTTATTATGGAGTCCTCTTGAAACTTTATGGGTTGCCTGTCGGCTTGCCGTATCAGCTTCCTTGCTTTCTTCAAAAACCACCTATTTACAAAAAAAAAAGAATAGACAAATGAAGAAATAAATCTTCCAAGAAAAATCAACTCCTTAATGGCATTTAAGTTTCACTTACACCATCACTTCCTGCCCTTCTTGTTCTTGATGAAGTATAATATGTCCCATTCGAGCTTCCATAAGTTACAGAGGAGCTCTGAAATGTGAAGCTATTAGTTTGAGGTCGGATATGTCTGTGATTTGATCCACTGTGATGATCCATGCGCTGCAACTGTCTTTTCCCATTCTCTGTAACAACAAGAAAGGAAACAGTTCGGCATTACAGATTACAACTGAAATGCATAAAAGCAAGCAAAAGAATGACAAACACAACAATCCAGACAAGTCTCACACTCACCTTCATCATCAGGGTCTTCAACAAGAGGCTCCTTGGATGAATTCTTTGGATTTTTACTCTCGTTTCCTGCTTCTTTTTCATCATCTGAATTTATTTCCTCAATAATCGGGCCTCTCGGCCTTTTAGGCTCGGGGGCCTGATGATCAAGGAATCCAGATGGATGCATGCTTGCAAAAGGCATTCCAGGACCACCAGGGAAGCTCGAATCAAACATGCTTCCAAAGGGACTTCTGAAGAAAGGATCATCAAATGGATCCCTTCCACCAAAGAAACCAGAAATTAAGCTTCTTTGACCTGGAAAGCCTCCAAACCCAGCAAAGGGGTCACCAAAATCAAAAAATTCATCCCTGCCCCCTCTGCTCTTTCTATGCATCGTTACAGTTCACGAAAGGACCCTGGAAGAAAGACAAGGCACGATGATCAAGAACTTAAACCAAGCCAATGATGAAAGATTCGGCATGATCGGCTTGATATAAAGGCAAAGCTCAAACTAAATAATCAAGCAACTCAACGATAAGGAAAATTCCTCCAGGATTCTCCTAAATCGAACATAATTGATAATGATGCAACAAAAACCATAATCAAATTAAATAAAAACAAAAATATTATTATAAAAAAAAAAAAAAAAAAAAAACATAAAATCCACCATTTCCACTATACATAATCAGACTAGCAAAAGCGATAACAAAAACTGAAATTCCAAATCAAAAACCAAAAGAAAAATAATAATAAAGAAAAGCAACCAACAACGCATAACACAGCGACAAAAAAAAACTCCTCATACTTCCAAAGAAACCAAAGCCAAAAAAGAACCGTAGACATCAAGATGAACAGCATTCAAGTTTTACAAACATGTCAAACCCTAGATAATCCGATCCTGTTAAAGAGAGAAGCGGTACCTTCAGCGAAAAAGATACGTAGAAATTCGCAAGCGTTCTACAAAATTACTCCGGTAGACTAAAAAAATTAAAACACGATCGCCTCAACGAAATTTCCGGGAGTAAGAATTTCACGAAGGGAAAAAGGGAACCCCGGAGATTCACCGACTGGGAAATTGAAGGCCGAAGAAAAGGAGAGAGCGACGTTCGTCCTTGAAATCGATGGTTCCAGATTTGATATGGTGGACACGTGTCGGTACTGAATGGTTTGGCATATCAAATCAGAATAATGGGCTTTTTTGTTTGGGCCGAACTCGGCTGTTAAATGGATCAGATGAAAGCCCAAAACTCAAATTTGTTCCTAATAAATTCGGTTAAATTACATTAAAGTCCCTATAGTTTTCAAATTTTTACCTAATAAATTTTGTATTTCCAATTTTGATGATTAATAAATCTTAATTTATTAAATATTTTTGAAAATTATGTACAAAAATGAAATGTCACACGGTTGTTTTTAACAAATGTGAATAGGAGCGTACACGGGATTAGGTTGGGTTAGAAAAATCTTTAAGACCGACTTGAGATTTTAGGTTGGTTAGGTTGAAGACCCGAACAACTTAAATAGATATCATAACTCAACCCCCCGATCTCCTTCAAAAATCAACGTGTCGGTACTTCAATTTCTAAAATTGGCAATTTTACAATTCAGATTCAGAGCGCGAATCTGTACATTCCTAAGAATTTGAAGAGGGGATCTCTCTCCATCTCAATTGAGACTCACCCCATTGGGGGAGGCTTCGGAGAACCCATCCCCCGATCTCTTTCAAAAATCAAGGTGGCTCATCTTGCTCGAGAGCGCGAGAGTGCTTCTTACTCAGATTCTCAGGCTAGGGCTCGTCTACTGCAGTATTACACCAACTACCGCTTCTGGTTCTGGGTCTGCAACCATAAATTTGCACAGTACATAGTCTATTTAAACCTGAAATTGTTTATGAACCCGCATAAGCCTAAGAGTTACCGGTTGGTCTCACCTTTAGCTAAAAAGAACGACTCTTAAATTTTTAATTTCATCAAATTATACTCTAAACTTAAATAAGTATTTTTACTCCTTTTAATTATATATATATATATATATATAATTAATGTAAAAATGTTAAAAAATGAATCAATATTAATAAAATAAAGTTTTTCATTGGAATAAGTTTAATTAAGGTACAAATTAATTTTTCAACAATTTTGTCAGAATTCATAAATTTTAAGCAACATTTTCTCTAAAATTTAATTAAATTTCCTTGAATTTTAAATTTTATTAAAGGAATAAGATTTTTTTTAATTATATTTAGAGAGAAAATTTATTATTAGGTTAAAATTAAAATACTTTTAAAATATTTTTTGTTACGGAATTAAAAAATAAATAAATAAATAAAAACCATTTTTTTTTAATTTTGCATAAAAATGGAGAACCATTCATTGTCCGGTGCTGCGTTCGCCGTCAGCACCAGTGGTCGTCGTCTTCCCAGGCTCAAAGCCCTTAGAAGCTGTAGAGGAAGCTCATCGCTGCTAACTCGTTTTCAAGGTACCTTGGAGAAAGAATGGCGGTCATTAGAACCACCACAAACATGATCCTCAGAGAAATCCTTCATTCGCAACCCTATTTTACTCTATCAGTACCCCCACTCTTCCCTGCTACTTTGAACAATCCCAATGCCGCTTTGCGATTCCGGCTGCGTGAGATCAGTTTTGGTCGTGTCATATGTGCCGCTTCGGAGTCGTCCGGTGCCGGAGGAAAGGTATCTTCCCGCCTGTCGCAGGTTCAGCAGCTGTTGCAAGAGGCGGAGGAGCGCGCTCTATCGGCTGACGTCGAACCCGCCCCTAAAATCACTCTCGGTATGTCCCGAAAATCACTCACTAATCTATTGTTTAAAGTGATTGTTTTTTTTACTGCGTCAATTGGTAGTTGTGGTAGTATAATCCCCTGAGATGTAACGTGTATGGTTGCTAATTCAAGCCAGAGGGACTACTCGTCGATATAGGTTCACTTTTGTCTATTTTCTCTAGCCCTAAATTATCTGAGTGTAAAGTAGCTCACATCCATTGAAACTGCTCGTAGCTACTTTGAAGAAGATGAGTCTTTTGTCCAATGGATGTTGAATCACTGAAACTCCCGGATTTTGTTCAGTTTGTGACATATCTTCTAAGAATAATTTACTGAACCCTTGAATGTCCTTTTCCTTTCTGATTTTGATTCCCGGAAATGCACTCACTTTCCTTCTTGTTTTTTTTCTGATCCTGGGCCGAAGCCTTGCACTTCACTATGCTGCGTGCTTTAGAAACATTGGTTTATAGCTAGGCTTGTTGCACTTGCACATGGAAGAACTAACACTATAACAAGGAAACATGGTGTTTAAATGAAGTTGTTATTCCAGGGCTTTACTCGATTTCAACCAATAAAGAGAGAACTATTAAAGATGGTTTGGATAATGCTAATGCTTGTTGGAGTTTGGGATTAAGAGAAATCTTAATGAAAAGGAGCTTGAAGAATGTCTCTTTTTGAATTCTTGATTGATGATTTCAAGCTGAATGATATGGATTATGGCAGGTTATTGAATATGGATTCCCTCTGAACCTTCTCTAGTGCATTTTCCATTGAGAGACAACAGAGTGGTTGCCAAAGAAAAAAGGTGTTGTCTGTTCTGTTGCGAGCTCAGAGAAAATTTGCATTTCATTCCTCTGGTTTTCAATTTGTATGTCTGATTTTTCATCAAACAATTTGCAGTTTCAAAGAGATTTTATTTAATACACTTTCTTCCTCTTTCTAAAGAACTCTCTCTAGTGCATCCATGTATAAACGTATATAGGGTGAAATGCTAGGTGCTAGAGTCTTAGTAAGAGCCTTTTTACATTCAAGTGGAGATGGAAAATCCACTGGAGTGTGATTTTTTCTTTTGGAATTTTTACATGGAAAGCTAAGTACTTTGGATGCAATAAAAAAGAAGAACCTAACTTGTTTATCTCCTTCTAGGAGCTATTTTAATCACAATTATATTGACTTTCAAGGAAATTGAAGATGCTTTTATAGCTCCTTTGATAATGGAAAGGAACGTTATGACTACTCTTCAATTGTCGCAGAATTGCAAAGATACAAAAAAAAAAAAACAGATGCTTAATCACAAGAAAAAGGAGCTATTAGTGGCAGGAGAATTTCGGCCAATCAGTTTCTAATTGGAGAAAATGGTAATTAAAATGAAATTGAGAGAGAGGAAGACGGATGATTTGAGAAAGTTAGATAAAGATGTGTGTTACTAGCATTTGTGGGTGAAAAGTGAAGACCCAAATGTTGGTTTGTCAGAGCAGAAAGACATTTTTGGTAATCATCATAGTGAAAGAGAGAAACTTTGAGGCTAAGATTAGAAGATTAGATAGAAAACCATGGTATGTTCCTTCTGCCCAATATTATAGACCAGTGCGGAGCTGGATTAGTTCAAGATATTCTTTTTCCTATTCTGTTGCTGTACAATATAAATGGATTCGTGCACCCAAATAGGAGAGGGGAGTGCACTAGATCATTGGAGAGATTGTGGATTTGATGCAATTTTATGCTCCCGTAGGGGGCGATACAGGGGGAGGAGAATTTAGAAGGGGACTTGATCAATGAGTTGGAACTTGTAATATGAGGTAAGGATGTTGAAGCCAATGGAACATGGGGAATCTGAATTAGCAGATTGAGTAGCATTTCTCAAGGCTACACAGATTAGGAGACTTTAGCTTTGTTTTGTGGGAAAACACAAATTATGTTATTGGTCACACCACCTCCCCTTCGCTTCAGCGACTTAATTTTACTGGATTCTTGACTTCAAAAAAGTTCAACCTCTCCTTCCTGTACTTTGTTCTGAACTACCTAAAATGAAAATTCTTTTTCTTGTAGTGCGTCACTAAAAGTTCTCTCCTCATATAAAACCCAAGTCATTTTCCTTCCATTGCAGCAAAACACCAGTCAGGTGTTCAAATCATTTATTTCTTCTCTAATTCTTTATAGATTTAATTTCTCTATCAGTCTTGTCCACAATGGAGATGCTAGGAGAATTTTGTTGATAGAACACCACAATTCTTTGGCTAATATATCCTAAAAAGGGAAAGGATATTCAAATTTTTTGTAGTTTCCTACCCTTAAAGGAAAAAGATTCTCTAATCAGCAATTGCTATTCTTTTCCTGTCCCTCAGATCACGTCACTGTGAATTTTGCAAGAAGTGGTGGCCCTGGAGGTCAGAATGTCAATAAAGGTCAGTTTATTTTCTTGGCTCTGATTGGTTTTGTTTCTACTTTAGAGTTGCCTTTTTCTTTATGAGGTATCATTTCTGTAAATGATAGTGCAGTGAACACGAAGGTTGACATGCGCTTCAATGTTAAAGATGCATATTGGCTAAGCGAGAGAATCAGGGAAAAGATTATGCAAACGGTTTGTTACTTAATTTTCTATTACATATCTTTCCTCTCCTTCCCTCGAATTAAAGTGCCAAGTTTTAGAAAATTTCCTTTCTGTCTTTCAAATCCGCACAACATTGAGATTTGTATGGTTTAGGGACTGGAAAGTACTTGTAAACTGTAGTTATTTATCTCATTTTAATACAATTAATATGGTTTTGTTTTTTAGAGAGAGAAAAAAATCTGAATCAATACAGTATGATCCTGGTACTTGGAAGTGGTTCAAGTGTTAATTAATCTTTCGTCACGATATTACTCGTCTCTTTCTGTCTCTTTCTCGACATGAATATTGCTTCGCTGAACAGGAGAAAAATCGGATCAACAAGGATGGGGAGCTTGTAATTTCATCCACTAAAACTAGAACGCAGAAGTAAACTTCTGTCCTCTTCATCTTCCTTATTTCCTCCCATGTTTGTTCTACCAAAAAGACTTGTTAACTTTTCCTCTCTTCATTTCTTCAGGGGTAACATTGAAGATGCCTTGGAGAAACTTCAGGTACTTGCCTTCCCATAGGATCCTTCTCTTCTTGTCTATTTAATAGCGCATATATGGAAAGTAAAATAGTCTATGGCCATTTCTTGGAAGGTAGATTCTGCATTGTGCTGTAGTTTCTTAACTGAATTTTAATTTCCAATAATGGGGTTGTTTCTATATGAAAATCAGGCAATAATTGATGCTGCTTCTTATGTCCCGCCACCTCCCTCAGAAGAGCAAAAGAAGAAAATTGCTAAGATGTGAGTTCTTTCAACTTCCTTGGCCACTTGATTTCAAAAAGTTTATCTCCCATGATGTATTTAAATGTAAGGTAATACTTCTTGTATTTGTTAAGGGCTGCCATTGGAGAACAGAAACGCCTTAAAAGCAAGAAGGTCCTTTCTGATAAGAAGGCGTTTCGAAGGAGTCGAGGCAGTTGGGATTAACCACATTGCTACTGTAATGTTCATCAACATTACGACTTCGTACTTACCAACATTTCCTACGAAAGATACTAACTTCCCCATTTTGTTTTTTTGATTGATTTCACAGCTTGCTATTTTAATTCAGGAAAATAATCCAAGATTTTCAAAAAGAAACCATACAAAGAAAAACCTGTTAGAAGCAGGGAGATTTGCTTCCTATCACAGGTGATTTCTGGAAATTTGCTAGAAATAGGTATAAGATAACTTATCTTTTTATTTGATTGGTGCATGATATATTTGAAGCACCAGCTTATATTAGATTTTATGGAACTTCCCTTCTGTAGATGCAAGAACATCGACTCACAATGTCTCGTTTCATCAATGTATGTTAAACTAATATCAATTCAGCTGTAGCTTGTTTTTATTAGCTTTGTTGATGTCATGAGCATGCCTAAGTTGGTTCATTTTCAGAAACCACGATATGAAAAATAAGTAATTTTACCAGGAAGTATAGTGTAGTCAGCTAGTTGTATCTGAGCCCTTGATTTTTCTTCTTCTTCTTTTTGTTGCTACATAAAGGAACTTTAATCAAGATGGCTTTGCCTTATCTGTTGGAGATGGTCTGATTATCTAATTTTGGAAGAGTCTAGTGACTTGGGAAGGATTCTGTGGA
Source organism: Cucurbita moschata (assembly GCF_002738365.1). Classification (NCBI taxonomy): domain Eukaryota; kingdom Viridiplantae; phylum Streptophyta; class Magnoliopsida; order Cucurbitales; family Cucurbitaceae; genus Cucurbita; species Cucurbita moschata. The sequence continues at coordinate 1,813,184 of NW_019268551.1, read as the reverse complement.
GTTTCTTTTCCTAAACCTTTTTAACTTATAACAAGACATAACGGCCCAAGTCCACCGCTAGCCGATATTGTTCTCTTTGACTATCCCTCAAGTTTTTTATTGTGTCTATTAGGGAGAGGTTTCTATACCCTTATAAAGAGTGTTTCGTTCCCCTCTTCAATCAATGTGGGATTTCACTATCCACCCTCCTTCGGTGCCAGCGTTTTCGCTGATACTCGTTCCCCTCTCCAATCGATATGGGATTTTACAATCTATCTCCTTTTGGAACCCAACGTCCTCGTTGATACTCGTTTCTCTTTCCAATCGATGTGGGATCTCATAGTAGAGATAAAAAAAAGGTTTGAGATAATAGTGCCAGTGAGAGGTAGAACTTTGGTTTTTGAAGTTTTGGAGGAAGCGACCAAACTGATTCAAGTTAATTGAATTTTAGGTTTCACAGTTATCTGGTTTCGAACATTTTGTCTATCACAAAATTGAATTTAGGGTTTTACAGTTATCTAATTTGAACATTTCATCTGACGAGATTGCAATAAAGTTGGTTATACATTCCGAAGGTCTAAAATTAGAATACGTAGAATATTGATATATCTATATGAAAAGAAAGGGAGTCTTGATTTCATTGATGTCTTTATAAGCCAATTGTTGTTTCTCCTTCATCTTTGGATAGATAGTATAGCAAGGAGGAATAGGTCTCGGCTTATACATATTGATGATACCGACATCAAGGTCGAGATCAAGTGAACTTGATGATAGTGGTTCAATTTTGTTTGAACTAATTAGATGTAGAAATGCTATACTTTTTTTCATTGTGTATTGAGCTTCTAAGCTATAAATGAATAAAGCTAGGATCGTATTAATGTCTTGAAGTTCAAAGTTGATGAACGTTCTCCCATGTCCCTAAAGTGATCGTTCCCTTCTCATTTTCTATTTTATTTAAATTTTAATGATTGTTAACCATTATTAATAATTTGTCACTTAATTTTTAAAGGAGGAATTTATTTTTCTACAATTTAATGTTGTGAAAACGAAAAATAGTTTATAAGATCATTTTTTTAAAAACTATTTTACAATTTGTTACTGTTATTAAATCATCATCTATTTGAAATATGATACGCATAATTAATTATTTACGATTAAAAATTTGTATAATTTTATTAAAAACTATTTATTTTAGAATAATTACTATTATTCATTAATAATTAACTTTAAAATCTAAAATTTAAGTTATATTATTTATAATAAATTTATTAATCCGTTAAAATTTAATTAGTTAAAATTATAATAAACAAACTAATAAGAAATGTAATAAAATGGTAACCCTTTGAAATAAAACCTGAAACATTGCTTCACTGAAGACTTTCATCGAACACACGCCGAACACAAGCTCAGATCTATCCGTAGTGATGCAGTTTGGAGCAGAGGCGCATATACGTGGCGGCAAGTTCATACCTCCTCTCTAACACGCGTCACGTCTTCCACTTCGATCCCCCACAGTTCCTATGTTCCTCTGATTTAAGCCCTCACAATTTGCTCAATAACCCCACAAAATGCACCGTTCATTACCCATTTTCAAGTTCTGCAAATTACTCATCAATGGATGCACAATCCGCCGTGGGTTTTGCTCATCGGACACCCAATCCCACTTCAGCAACGCCGCCGGGGCTATGGCTGCCCATTTGAAGTCTCGCTCTGTCATTCGGTTTCGGGGTCCCGACACCGTCAAGTTCCTTCACGGTCTGTTGACCAATGATGTGCGGCGGTTTGGGGAACCTCCGGGTGAGAAAACGTCGTCGTTGCCCACCCCCAATTTGGCGCCGGTGTCGGTTTCGCCTATGTATGCGGCGATGTTGACGCCGCAGGGGAGGTTTTTGTATGATTTGTTTTTGTATAGGCCGCCTAGGTCTGAAGAGAAGCTTGATCGGACTGGCTCTGGGCCTGGTCCGGCTTCGGATGAGTCCGTGGAGTTGATGGCTGATGTGGATTCTTCTGTGTTGGATGAGCTTTTGGTGACGCTGAAGAAGTGAGCTCTTTGTTAGTCCCTTTGCTTAAACTGTTCTTTGTTTTGGTTCAAATTGTTGATTTGTTTGCTCCTTTTTGGTGTCAGTGATGCAATTTTGATTGTGTTGTGATTGAATTGCTAAGTTTCTGGTTCTCCTCGAGTTTGATCATGTTTACATACAAATTTCTTATGCAATGATCATTACCCATCATGATAGATATCATTTAAGTTGAAGAACTTGTAGCTGGATACACTGGGATTCTACTAGACCCAAGTTTGAAATGGCTTGTTTGAGTATTCAAATCATGTTCATCAGGGTAGACTGGATATCGAGTTTTCAAATAGATGTAGGTTCTTGGAAAATGACCATGAAAGCTTAACTGAAGCTTAGGCATTGAAATTTCAAGATATGAACAAGCAAGAAAGTTTAGTAGGATTTAAACCTATATTATAACGACTAATCGCCCGATAAACCCGTCTTTCCGTTACTGTTCTACAGATACCGCTTAAGGTCCAAGGTTGATATTGAGAATGTGGCAGAGGAGTTTTCTTGCTGGCAACGCTTTGGTAAAAAGCTCTCTAGAAAAGCTTCCTCTGCTGAGGAACCAGAGGCTGCAAGTGTTGGTTGGGGTGCTAGTGTTGATCCTACAGCAATGTCGGCTTCGCGTGGGGAAGACATTGGCTGGCAATGGTTTCAAGATCCAAGGTTGGACTGCCTTGGTTTCAGAGGCGTTTTTCCATCGAATGGGACACGTATGTTTCTCTCATGCTCTGAAGGGTCTTACGAGTTTTTAGTACTATGAAGTTTGAGTGGATTATTCATTCATCATGTATGGTTTATAGCTAAGATTCTTCTGATAGTGTTCTTCCGGTTGTATTTGTTAAAGCTCCTCTTGTTGAGGCGGATAAAGAAACCGATGAAGATAATTATGTAATGTGGAGACTAGAGAAGGGCGTTGCAGAAGGTTCAACTGAGATTCAAAAAGGTTCGTTTCGATTTCTTAATACTGGTGGCCAACGAGTCATTTCAATGCTCTAGAACTCTGTATCTTGCAATTTATAAACCGAGCTCTTTCTGGTGTTTCTCTGCTAGTCGATAGAATATACGACACACCGATCTCTTGTTCATTGTATTTGATGGGTTCTTTCTGTTTTGGTCTGTGGTTTGATTTGTTTTCTGCTGCTACGTTGCGCCGAGTGGCTTGTGAATCTCGAATTCTTATGCTCTTTTGGTTTGGATCCTTCTTTAATCCTTGTAAAGGTGAGGCGATCCCCCTTGAATACAACCTGGTGGGTCTAAATGCAATAAGTTTCGACAAAGGGTGCTATGTCGGGCAAGAGCTTGTAGCTCGTACACACCACAGGGGAGTTATCCGAAAACGTGTAGTTCCTTTGAGGTTTCTAAATGACAGAGGGGAAGGTAACCAATCTTTCACGAACTGTTTCGAGCTTTTTCTAGCTTGAATCTCAATTTCACAACCTTGTTAAGTGAGCAACTCCTTGATTATCTTTCAGATGTAGAGCACAAAGTATCAACTGGATCGGAAGTAGTAATCAACTCCGCATCCAGCAAGAAAGTAGGTAACGTGATTGCTGCGGTCGGGTGCCGTGGACTCGGTCTCTTGCGCTTGGAGGAAGCGTTCAGAGGATCACGAAGTTTGGCCATTCAAGGGCTCGAGGGCGTGACGGTTGAAGCCATTAGACCGGAATGGTGGCCGGCTGAATGGTATCAGGAGCATCAACAACACAATACTGCTGTTGCATAGAGTTAAAGAACTGCTACTCGGTTTGATAAATCCTGCATAGCTTTCAGGCATGGTTGTATTTATTGTTAGCCACGTTACTAATAATTCAGAAGTATGAACCTTAAGAACTTTCAATATTACCTCTTGATTTTGAATTATATTTGTATTCAAACCCAAATCTTATTTCTTGAAAATTGAGATAAGATTCAAGTTTTGTTCGGCACGCTTATGTATGGGACAAGATTCCCGCACGAACATCTTTCTTATTCAGATGAAGTCGAGTTTTGGTGTAACAACTTAAGTCCTTGCTAGTTGATATCATTTGCTTTAATTTGTTACGTATCGTCATTAGTCTTACGGTTTTAAAACGCGTCTATTAGGAAGAGGTTTTTACATTCTTATAAAAAATGTTTCGTTATCCATTCCGAGGTGGGATCTCACAATCTACCCTTTTGAGGGCTAGCGTCTTTGTTGGCACTTGCTCGATGTCTAGCTCTAATACAATTTATAACAGTCTAAGCTCATGCTAGTAGATATTGTCAATTTTGGTTTGCTATGTATTACCGTCAATCTCATGGTTTCAATACACGTCTACTAGGGAGAGTTTTCACATGCTTATAAGAAATGTTTTGTTTCCCCCTCAAAGCGATATGGGATCTCAAAATCCACTCCACTTGGAGGCCAGTGTCCTCGCTAGCATACACCCTTATAAGGAATGTTTCGTTTCCCTTTCCAACTGATGTGGGATCTCACAATCCACCTCTCTTGGGAGCCAGCGTCCTCGTTGGCACATCGCCCGATGTCTGGCTCTGATATCATTTGTAACAACCTAAGTCCCCACTAGTAGATATTGTCTGTTTTGGCCCGTTACCCATTGTCGTTAGTGTTACAGTTTTAAAACACATCTACTAGGGAGAGGTTCCCACACCCTTATAATGAATGCTTCGTTTCCTTCTCCAATCAATGTGGGGCCGTTAACCTCACGGTTTTATAGTGCGTCTACTAGAGAGAGGTTTCCACACTTTTATAAGAAATGCTTCGTTCTCCTCTCCGACTCCAATCGACACGGGATCTGGTTAAACCAGGAAAACAGAAATGTGAAGAGAATTAAGTGATCTTATTCTATATAATTGAAGGATTAAAACTAAAAGTAAAACAAAGTGCAGTTCTAAATAGCAGCCTCACCCAACACATGCTATCATACATCAATTTACATCCTCTTCTTCCTATCAATCTTCATCTCAGTTTTTGCAGGAGCCTCATCTTCAGTTCCAGCTTTTCTTGAGCTTCCAACAATGGAGGCTTCATCGTTCTTCCCGGTGTCGTTCTTGAACGAGCATCGATTCTCGGTCCTCCTAATTAAAGTTTGGTCAGCTCCTCTATCAAATCTTCAATGGCTGGCCTGTTGATGGGGTTCTCATTGGTACATGATACTGCAAGCCTTGCTAGCTTTCTAGCTTGCAACTCCGAGAAATTCCCCTTTAGACTTTTGTCGATCAAATCGTCGAATTCGCATGCTTCGGCTTCCAACAAAAGGGAATTCGTAAGTTTTCGTGTCCCTGAAAGAATTTGGAGTATGACAATGCCGAATGCGTATATGTCGCTCTTCTCTGAGAAACGACCGATCGTAATGTATTCTGGTGCAAGATATCCCATGGCTGCACTCGTTTTGAGAGATGAAAAGATAATGTCATCCGCGAGAAGTCTAGAGAGGCCCGAGTCCGATATCAATGCATTGAACTGATGATCAATCAGAATCTTCTCAATGGATATGTTTTTGTGAACCATGGCAGGTTTATTGGCTTCTTCACGATGTAAATATGCTATGCCTGTTCGGAAAACAAGAAACGGTCTTAGAATCGATAGCAAATATTGTTCTCTTTGGGCTTTCTCTTTCGAGCTTCCCCTTAAAAGTTTTAAAATGCGTATGCTAGGAGGAGGTTTCCACACCCTTATAAAGAATGTTTCGTTTTCCTCCCAACCGACGTGGGATCTCACAGAAACGGTCATTAAATAGTCTCGTAGCATCGATCGATGTTAATGAATCGAAGTTAAAGCTTTTACGATGAACAACAAAGGCGGAAAGCAAAGAAGCAAACCTTTTGCAATTCCATTGATGATAGAAATTCTATTCGACCAGTCGAGAACATGGATGCTACCATCTCCGACATCTAGATACCGAGACAAGCTCCCTCTCGAGGCAAAATCGTATACGAGGAAGAATTCACCTCGACCCCTGGAACAACAGAAGCCTCTCAAACTAACGAGGTTTTCATGTCGTAGAGAGCTTAGTAAGTTCAACCCACGAAGAAACTCAGCTTCATCAGACTTACAACTAGTCATATGAACGCTCCTAATAGCTACCGAAGATCCATCCTTCAAAACTCCTTTGTAAACCATTGAAAAACTGCTTCTACCAAGCAAGTTAGCCTCAGAAAAGTACTGAGTAGCAGATTCAACCTCTTCGATATTAAAAATGAACTTACTGAAGAACTTAGACAATCCCAAGCCTTTGATTCCATCAGCCAGTGAATCCCATCCATGGGAATACTCAAGACACACAAGCGGGGAAGCGCTTTTCGAGTAGCATTCCCGAGCCTGATCCGAGCCGAGCCGATTATCGCACGAAACAGATGAGCTACCGACCTGTTTTCGACGACGGTACCAAAACACAGTGAGAATCACAGACACCAGCAGAGTCATGGAAACAATGAGAACAGCAGAAACAATAGCAATTCTTGGAACTGTTGTGGGCTTTGAGCAATGAAGTTGATAGCAACTGGCATTGTGAAAGTCAGCTGATTCAGGTTTGTTCTTGTTTGGTTCTGATAGAAATGGCTGAAAGCCAGCTCCTTTGATGTTTTCAGTGTCAAACACTGTACAATTTCTCACTGAAACAAACCCGAATCCGCATAAATTTGGATTGTTCTCTCCTTGAAAGCCTTCGTTCAGTCGCTTTAGACCTTTAAACAAAAATGTTAGGATCGCACATGAACGCACACACTCGAACAAGATGAACAACAACAACAACACACGCTTGATCAAGATGAGCACAAAGAACAGGAGAGAGACAATGCACACACTCGATCAAGATGAACACAAAGAACAGGAAATAGACAACGCCAACACTCGATCAAAATGAACAACAACAACACACACTCATCAAGATGAACACAAAGAACAAAAGAGAGACAACGCACACACTCGATCAAGATGAGCAACAACAGCTATCACACGATCAAGATGAGCAACAACAGCTATGACACTCGATCAAGAACAAGAAAGAAGGTTTTATTGTTTACTAAATATAGCTAATCACTAATAAACCTAATCTACCAAGCATATCTCTACCAAATTTTTTACATATTCCTGAGCCTGGATTCCATTAGCTCCCAACAATCCTCAATAAAAAACCAACAAAAAAGAAAGAAACAGAAAAAGGGAGGGATTACCAGAAGGGACATGGCCGGAGAGGGAGTTGTTCCTGATATCAAGAACTTCCAGCTGAGGAATTGCAGCAATTTTGATGGGTATTGTTCCATTGAAGTTATTGAAGCTCAAATAAATCCGTTTAAGCATCTCTAGGCTTCCTAAAGACATGGGTATTTCACCGCTCAATCTGTTGTGCTGTAAAGCAAGAACAGTTAGTTTCTTCAATGATCCTAACTGATTTGGTATATTTCCACTCAATTCGTTGCAACAAATCTGCAAAACTGCACAATTCAAACCTTTAGATTCTCTCTCTTTCATGGATATCAAACAAAACAGAAAATCAACAAACCTTGAAGACTCGACATATTCCCGATCTCTTCGGGGATATCGCCGGTGAGGCTGTTAACGTCGAGGTAAAGATCGGCAAGTTCATTCAAGCTTGAAATCTCTCTGGGAATCTCTCCGGACAAATTGTTGTAATGCAAGAACAGTCCCGTCAGACATTTCAGCTTCGCCACCGCCGGCGACACCTTGCCGGAGAGCCCACGTCCCTGCAACGATATGTTCGCCACTTTCCGATTCTCGTTGCAGGCTACGCCGTCGAAGCTGCCGCCGCAAGGGTCGCCGTCGATCGTCCATGACCTTAATACTCTGTTTTCTGGGTCTAGAGATTCCTTCAGCTCCATTAACGCTTTCAATTCGGAATTTCCATGAACAAGTTGAGAAGATGAAAATGCGATTAGACAGAACATAAAAACAGGGGAATTCACGAACCCCATGAATGTTCTTGGATTTTTTCTGAGATTCAAAGCCCTCTATGAAGAACCCATATAGATTTCAGAGAATTTCTGGGTTTTCAGTATGAATTTCTTCTTAAATTTGTCGATTAAGTTTAATTTCCTGAACACTGAAGATGAACAGGAAGAAGAAGAGAGGAACAGAGCATGGAGTCGAGAGATTCAAAAAGGAGGGGTAATTTGGTAATCTTACATTGTGGGTTTTTAGTCGTGGGAGTTGCTAACGAATTCACATTTGGATTTGGGTTTTGATTTGAAAGGTAAGAGAGAAGCTAAGTTTACCGGGGTTGTGATGGCTGTGAGGGCTGTGATTTTTATAATGTAATTCTAGTCGTTGATTTAAAATTTATACTGTAACGTGGCAGCAATCGAGTGGTGCTCTCCGGGTGCCAATTTGGTAAATGCTGTTGGGAAATTTTTGGAAGTGACTTCATGGCTTAGTCAATTATGATGTAATAAATAATAGTTAAATTATATATATATATATATATTGCATTTGAGTCCTTCAATTTTTAACAATTCTACTCCTTGAATTTTTATTTTACTTTCAACTTTGCATTTTGGTCCCTCCAATGTCAAATTTTCGTTAGTAATTAAATAAAAATCCAAATTCCAGGGACTAAAATGTAATTTATCCTAAATAATATTGACTTAAATCACCTACCTCTATGTTTGTTGGAAGTTTAATTTTTTCGTTAATTTACAATTTAGTCCCTCAACTTTCAAAATGTTATGCTTATTTGGTTTTCGAACTCAAAAAAACAGGAATAGGTTTCCTAAATTTTTAACTTGAGATCTCATGTCGGTTGAAAAGGCTTATAAGGACGTGAAAACCTCTCCCTAACAGAGTCGACAATATGTCTGCTAACTGTGAGCTTGGACTGTTACATCCTATTAGCTGTGGCTAGCTGTGGGCTTGTACTGTTACTCACAGCTAGCTATAGGCTTGAACTGTTACATTCACCTCAATCTATTAGCTAGCTGTGTACTTGGACCGTTACATCCACTTCCATCTATTTTTTAAAAATAAAAATAAATTAGTTTATAAATGGTAAAAAATATTATTCAATCATTTTAATTAAAAACTTAAATTTACCATTTATTAAAAGTTTAATTAAAAAAATTGAATTATTCAAAATAGATAAACTAAAATAAATCAAACTCAAATTATAAGAATTAAAACTATAATTTAAGTTATTATAATTTAGTGTCAAAATTGTGAAAATATTAAATAATTTATTTTTTTTAAAAAAATATACAATTGGCTCATTTTACAGCTCATTATTTCTGTCAGACAAAGTTCAACCATTGCCAAACTTTTTAGAATTCTTTTTTTTTTTAACATTCTACAAATATATAAAGTTTGAATATAATATTTAAATTCTTTCCTCAATTTCAAATGGGCCCCTAATGTTTCATACATTTATCTTTTTGTCCCTTTTTATTTTCGATCATCAATTTTGAAATATTTTTATTATATGGTCTCGACCTAAAATAATTATTTTAATTGTTACAATTAATTCTTTTTATTATTCATTTACCAAAAATCTAATCTCGTTATAAATTTTTTAAATCTAACATTTTTTCTTTCAAAGAATTCAAAATGTGATATTTTGTTTATATAGATATTTATTAATTAAAGTATTTTTTTATAATCCAAATTTTTTTTATTTAATAAAATCCAAACAAATTTTTAAAATGAAAAAAAAACAATTTTTTACTATTTTTATCTTTAAAATTTAACTAAAAATTTAAATATTATGTTAAAAAAAGATGAATCATGCTAATTTTTTTTTAAGAATCCGACTTAAATAAAGTTTGAAAGGTAAGAAACTAAGCTAGAATAAAAATAAAATTTATATCTATATATATATATATATAAGGATTTTATATGTTAGAAACTTAGAAACGTCCGACATCAGTTGGAAAATAAATTTCATCCATTTTCAAAACAACTATTCATTTCATTAATTTTTAATGGACTAAACTCTTATTCTTAAAAAAAAAAAAAATAATAAATAAAAATAATAATAATTAATTCGACAATCGATATCAAATTTTATTATATGAAAAAAAAAGTTATTAATAAATAATAAGTTTTTTTTAAAAAAAAAAAGTGGAAAAATGTCTTGAATTGTGGAATTTTCAAATGAACTTTTCACACATGAAATTTTAAAAAAATAAAAAAATACCAAATTTTAAATTATATAAAATAATTTTGAATTTTAAAAAATTTATTATTTGGTTTTTGTTTCAAAATTCCATTTAGTTATTAATAATAAATTTTATATTACATGCAAAATTTCAAGTTGGATTTGTGCTATAAGTAAATTAATTAATTAGTTTATTTTTAAAAAAGTATCTAATATTTATTTATTTATTATTTATTTTGAAAAGAACCCAACATTTCATTACTTTGCCTCAATCGTTGATTGGTTGAAATTTTGACTTTTTTTTATATAACATTTTTAGATATTCTAATTTATCATTTCAAAAAAATTAAGTTTAAATTCAAATATTTAATATTACGAGCAATTGTATATTAACTCAACTAGTTGACACAATCGATATTCGATTTTATTCGTTACCCTTTTCATTAAAAAAAAAACAAAACAAAAATTTCATTATTATTCATTTAGCAAAAATTCATGTATATATAGTCTAGTTGTAATAGTCAAGCCCACCGCTAGCAGATATTGTCTGCTTTGACTCATTAACGTATCGTCATCAGTTTCACAGTTTAAAAAAACGTCTATTAAGAAGAAATTTCTACACTTTTATAAGGAATGTTTCAATCTCATGTCCAACCGACATAGAATCTCACAGTAGTAAATAAGGTATCTATCTCAATTTCAAAATTTAGCAAATGATGAAATGTTAAAAATGTATTTATTTTTAATACATATTTTTTAATTTACAGAGATAAACGTCCAACGACATACACTAGGAGAAAAAGGTCGGAGAGTCTCCAGGACAATGGGAATGACGGTAAACCATCCACTCTTGAGATTCATATGGATCAATCGATCTCGGCGCCCTACCAGTTTGCTTCCAACCTTAAAACAGTACGAGAGAAGACATATACCAAATGAAAAATATTTGTCCATGTTGACCAAATTACATAGGTTTAATCGATAAATGATTTCACGAAGATGCTCGTTCAAGTATTTTTTTTAAAATAATAATAATAAGAAAAGTTAATTAACAATAATTTTTTTTTAAAATCCAAGAATTAAAGATCAAATTATACTTTTTTTTTTATTAAAAAAAAAATCTAAGGGAAATATAAAACTACATATGGAGACAAATTTTAAAAATATTTAATTTTAATTTTCCTTTATAAATTGTTTATAAAAATAAGAATTTCCCTTTGTTTGTAACATGAAGAAAAATATTAATTTAAAATAAAAATTATTGGGATATTTATTATAAATTACATTTTTAAAATTGCTAAAAATAGATATTCCTCCTTTTAAAAATTATAAAATTGGATTTTTTTTAAAAAAGAAATTAAAAAGAGATATTCATTTTGAGTAAAATAATAATAATTTTTTTTAATTGAAATGATAAAAATAATAATTAAAAAAAGGGTAAAAAGGACAAAAGTTGGGAACTTTGGATTCTGTTTGTTTATTAGAGTGGAAATTAAAGAAAAAAGCACAAAGCTAAGGGAAAGTTACTTTACAACCAATTCTCTGACGGCAAACTCTTTTTAACAAACCTCTTTCAAATGGAACCATGATTTGAGGGGCAAAATTGGAATGAAAAATTGGAACGATCAAGGATGACCCTTGTAACAGCTCGAGGCTACCGCTAATAGATATTGTCTGTTTTGGCTCGTTACATATAGCCGCCAGCCGCACGGTTCTAAAACGCATCTATTAGGGATAGGTTTTCACATCCTTGTAACGAATGTTTAGTTCCTCTTTCCAATAGACATGGGATCTCATAATACCCCTTCTTAAGAGCCCAGTATCCTCGTTGGCACAATACCCAGAATCTGGTTGGCCACTACTAGTAGATATTGTCCGCCTTTGCCCACAAATGTGGGATCTCACAACCCTTTACTTCGACAACATTTAGGGTTCCTCAAACAATGTGATATCTCACACTGTGATGTTCACGTTGGTTGGAGAGGAGAACAAACCACCATTTATAAGGGTGTGAAAACTTTCCCCTAGCAGACACGTTTTAAAGCCTTGAGGGGAAGCCCGAAAGGGAAAGCCCAAAGAGGACAATATCTACTAGCGGTGGATCTGAGTCGTTACACACACCGAGTAATTCTTTAACCCTTTTCCTTCAGTGTAACTGGTTATTTCTAACCTCGGGACCAAATTAGTTATTGGGTAGTCAAAATTGAAACATATGTACCAAAAGCTATTTCAGTAACACGGTCGCTTTTGATAGAGTTTGTGTTGGATGAGTGAAAATAGTTTGATTCAACATTTTTTCAAGTAGGACGATTAATTTTATGTCTAATATTATAAAATTATAATAATTATTACGGTTTGAACCCCTACAACCTATTGGAAGACTTCACAACTACTAGGTCACAATCGAGTCGAGTAGGGTTTTACCCGAGCAAAATGATGGTCCCATGGTCTCAGCTTTATAGTTCCACCGCTTTTGGATTGCATTTGACCTATAATTACTAAAAAGCTAGAACATTTCGTTTCGAGTAGTGGAATCCATCTATATGAGCTGAGTTTATGTGGCTAATATATGAAGTGCTTTAGATTGGACATGTTTTTATCCGTTTCATTGGTAATGATATCACTAAGTCGTCACACGAGGATCATAGGTTAAAAAATGATGATAAGAATTAATGTAATGTGCCTACCCAACTATAGGATATAAACATTTAAATGCATTTGAAAAATGATTAAAAATACTTTATTTTATAATGGTCCACTTCAAAAGTAAATGAACTATAAGAAAATTTTGTGCCCATCATTTTCATTACCACTTTATCAATAATATTTTCCTTTATTATTTTATTTTTTTATTTCCTTTTTCAAATTAGTATGATTTCAAAATTATTTGAGAGAAAAATGAGTGAATTATGATTAAAAAAAATGTCATAATTTGTAAGAACGTTTTAAAAATATAATAGAGAAATTCAGATGAAAAATTACGAGTTGAGAGGAGTATGTAATTGTGTGGTGTCTAAGATCGAGCTTAGCTGGTCGAGAGTTGAAGAGAAGGTAGTTGTAATGATTAGCCGTTATCGTTAGGTATTAGTTGCGATCAAGTCATTGACGAGGGGGCGTAATAGATATGGTCTATAGATATTTTTAAATAGCTGTTTAAGTGAATATGTCACATCACAACCCGTGTAGCACTATATTTAAAGTATTAATTATTTTATTGTATCGTAAGTCAATATATTTAAGATTAGGGAGTATTGTGATGAAGTGTTCTTGGGAGAATATTATCGGACAGAATTTTCAAAATCATGAGAAGTATTTATTCGGAATGAATGTTTCACTCGTACAACTAAAATATAATAATCGATTTAGATTTAATTTAGAACTAAATCAGATTAAAAGTAAATTTTGGCCCGTTTTTAATTTTCTTATTTAAGTTATGTTGAATCTTCGGTTCTTCCACAAAAATTCAAGGGATTGAGAGAGAGGTCTAAAGAAAATGTGTGTAACAGCCTAAGCCCACCTCGAGTAGCTATTATTCGCTTCGACCCGTTACGTATCGTAAAATGCGTCTACTAGGGAGAGGTTTCCACACCCTTATAAGAAATGTTTCGTTCCTCTCTCCAACTAATTTGAGATCCCACATTAGTTGGAGAGGGGAAGAAAACATTTTTTTTTTATGAAGATGTGAAAACCTCTCCCTAGCAAACACGTATTAAAACCGTGAGACTGATGACTATATGTAATGGGTTGAAGCAGACGATATCGCTAACAATGGCCTCGGGCTGTTACAATGTGTCATTCGAGTGAACTAATACCACATTTAAATGAGAGCAATTATGAATATATGATACCTAAAAAAGGGTTAAAATGAGAGCAATCATCTCGTTTCCTTTTCCTTTTTGTACCTCTTCCTTTAGCTCCATTACTTTTGGAGGTTCATTTAGTTGTACCTTTTTACTAGATCATGAATGGTATCTATGTCTTTATAATTATTTTATTTTTGATAAATTATACTTAAAAATATTTTAACCTATAAATATATTAATTACTATTTTCAAAATCATAATTAGATCCCATCTGATCAATCATCTTAAATAATTGACTCCAATTTTTTTTGGCTTGTCGATGTCAATCTTCTTGGATGATGGTTTGTTGATCTTCTTGTTTTATTTTATTTGTTGATCTACTTCAATCGACCCTTAATTGAAATTTCAAAATCGTACACTTTAAATGACTTCAACTTACTTTCAAAGTCCACAACTCTTCAAAGAAGATTATGGCTTTAAACGCTTTTGATCTTTAGAGCATTTTAGGTCTTACTGGTTGAAGAGGAGAAACGAAACATTCTTTACTAGGGTGTGAAAACCTCTCCCTAGCAGACGTGTTTTAGAACTGTGAAGCAATACGTAACAGACTATAGAGGATAGACACCTACACAAACACCATCGAATAGTGTTTTGATAGTTATAGACCAGCTAAGCTGACAATGAACCACCCAAAGTACCAAATATGGCTTGATATATGGAAGAAAGACAACAAACAATTTGAGGTAATAGTTGACCCATCAAGCCTTAGATGTTTGGCTGATGACCCACCAAATGTGGCTTGCATAACATTAGTCAAATTAAAGGTAAGAACAGCTTGGGGCAGATGATGCAGGCTTTAATTACAGTTCAATTCAAAGTAATCAAAAGAGAAACAAGACATAGGGAATTCAAAATAACGGTGCAGTGGAAAAACTGCTCGAGCGAGTTCAAGTTGTGGCAAATTACAAGTCCACATTTGGACTTCTTGAAAGTCATTTACAACGTATGAACTTGCAGAATCTCTTTATGTATTTGAACTATCAACTTACCTGAACATAGTACAACTAGTTAGACATGTATTTCACTGTGAAATCCCATGTCGGTTGGAGAGAGGAACGAAACTTTTTTTTACAAGTGTGGAAACCTCTCCCTAGCAGACACATTTTAAAAACCTAAGCCCCAAAGAAAAAATCTAAAGAGGACAATACCTACTAGCGGTGGACTTGAGTTGTTATAAATGATATCAGAGCCAAACACCGGGCGGTGTGCTAGTGAGGATGCTTGGCCTCGAGTGGGGTGGATTAGGAGACCCCACATCGATCTAAGAGAGGAACGAGAGCCAGTGAGGACACTGGCCCCAAAAGGGGGTAGATTGTTAAATCCCACATCTATTGGAGAAGGGAACAAGTTCCAGCAAAGATGCTGGATCCCGAAGAAGGGTGAATTGTGAGATTCCACATCAGTTAGAGAAGGGAACGAAGCATTCTTAATAAGAGTGTGGAAACTTCTCCCTAACATACGAATTTTAAAAATCTTGAGTAGAAGTACGAAAGAAAAAACTCAAAGAGGACAATATCTACTAGCAATAGCCTCCGACTGTTACTTTTGAGTTACATGTGAGTGGTAGGTTCAAATGTTGTAAAAGAAAGAGAAACACAATGAGCAAACATTCGGGGATAGAAAATGTAATTCTGGTCGATGGTTTACAGAGAAGATGCATGTCAAAAATGGTCTACACATAAGGTAACCAACTAAAGTGGTCAAAGAAATAAGCAGCAAACAAGATTAGGACTAGCAGATACAGTTCTTCAGCACTTCTAAATTCTTAAGTAAACAAGTAAAGAATTACACATGAAGTGAAAATAAACTCAATCACATGCCATTTCTACATCTTCCATGACCAACCAAAGTTATGATATATGTTAAATAACTGGGGAAAAGAAATTTCCCAGACCCAAAGGAAGACTACAAAAGTACCTTCCAATTGATATTGATTAGAAAAGTTGAACAACACTCATATGGAGGGAAGAGCTTTGCTAACATTACACTATAAAGCCCTTAACTTAGAAGCTATATCGTATAAGATCAGAGCTAGCCCCGAGTTACACCATGAGAGGCCAAAAGACTTTGCACCGTAGTTAGTTCAGCACCAATCAATCCAGCTTAACACAATGATGGGAAGAGAAAAAATAAGCGGACTCTTACTTTGAATTCAACATCAATGCCTTCAAGGTTAGGAAACCACAAAAAGTAGTTTAAATCTCTTTGTGTGTGTATGGTGGGGGTGGTTTCCTATTCAAATACTCCTGGTCAGGTTGTCATGAAGTATGGGATTGCTGCTAAGATGCTAAGTCCAGAACTTTCACGGGACGTCCTCGATTAATCAAGAATCCGCCCTCTATATTCAAATTTTGATCAGTGGTAAATACGTGATCATGAAATTTAGAACTCGGGATCTCAAGACTGTCTAACAACTCAAAACTGAAGCTTTACACCTGACTGGAGTATATTCATCAACTTAAGAGTCATTCCCATGATCCAACAGCCCAGCATTGTTTCTTGACATCCATAGGATGCAGGTAATGTTTTACAAGATCTTCTTCATGTTTTGCATAATAAATAACGATGCCTTCAATTTATGCACACATCCCCCTATGTTTGGAAAGATCTTAACCCTACTAGTTCTAAGTTCAGGACTAATTTTGCACAAGGGTTACCAAAAATTTGAAGGCAAAGACTATTTAATTTTCTATTCATTCAGTCTACTTAAAAGATCCATGAATTTGGTCATAAAACTTGGCTATGAACCTCCAAAGCATGTGCTTTTCCAAGACAAAGGATCACAGACTCTCATAAGTTGGCATATAAAATTAACATGCTAGGAATGAAACATTCCAAATGACTACGTGTTAAACTGCACCACAAACCTCACCCGGGTCAATACAGACGAGTTCGAACCTTCAAACTCTTGTTCATTATAAACAAAAGGAATGCACAGAATTCCAACAGAGAGCCAAGCCATGGTCATGTGGTAAATCAAATTTAATAACTAGAATGTTTCTGTAATAGCCCAAGCCTACCGCTAACAGATATTGTCCATTTTGGCCTGCTACCTATGCCCTCAGTCTCACGGTTTTAAAACGCGTATGCTAGGGAGAGGTTTTCACACCCTTATAAAGAATGTTTCGTTCTCTTCTCCAACCGATGTGGGATCTCATAATCCACCCCCCTTCAGAACCCAACATCCTTGCTAGCACTCATTCATCTCTCCAACTGATTTGGGATCTCACAGTTTCTACAGAACTCGTAAGAAAAAGAACGTTAAAACGCTATATGGTAAAAGAGAACACACTAGGTTTGGAACAGTTTTCCTTTTAGCTCCACAACCTTACAACTAAAAACTTTAATCTTCACAGAACCTGACAGAAGGTATAGTATCTCAAATATAGAATTGTGTAAGTTTTAAAAGCATCTGTGCATCCCGCCCAACAGATCCCTTCTACAACAAATTGAGAGGATCTACTTTGTGGCCACTAAAATGGAGTCTAGAACCAACCTTTTGACACCAATCTTTTTGACTCAATTCAATGCATTAGAAACTCTTGCATTGTAGCAATGAATCATTCAAACATCTTAAACACATGCAATATAATTAATACTAAGATGCCTAAAACATATCAGGTCTCTTATCTCATGAGGCTAATATTGAAAGAAAATGCTAAACCAAATGAAACAGGAGAAGCTTAATTAATCTTTCAAATCTTACAAACTAAACAACAAGCCATGGTGAACATGAAGACACCATCTGAGTCTCTCTAACTTAAAGACCATGCAGAAGCATCAACCATTGCAAGACTAAATAAATCGTGGGAGAAGCTAATCATTTTTCGAAATTCAAGCTAAGAAACACATACAAATCACCAGATTCTATGTTACCCAGAAAACCACAGTTTTCAATACACCTCGAATCAATCCAAACATAACCCATCATAATCCTAAATTTTTCAAAATAATATTAGCATTACTTGGGAAAGTATGCGAGCATCACCCGCATCCATCCCACCAAAATCCAAGCAAGTCTTGTAAACTGAAACCAATTAACAGAAATTGGAAAGAAAAAGGAAAGAAGAATAAAAAACAACAAAGATCGCCAGAAATTACTTCAGAAATCATTCCAGTAAAGCACAGAAAACCAAATTTGCATTACTTCCCTCCTCATTTGGCCACCATTCGAGCAATGAAATCCTCATACCGAATTTTACCATCCGGTCCGACCTCAACTTCTCGAATCCACTCATCAAACTCCGACGGCTCAAGCTTCTCACCAATACTCGTCAAAATGTGTCGGAGCTCCGAGACGAGGACGTAACCGGTGTTCTCTTTATCGAGAACCTTAAAGGCGTCTCGAAGCTGGCGATCGAAGGGCTCATGCTTCATGTGCTTGGACATGATCTCAAGAAAGCGATTGAAATCAAAAGGAGCAGTGAGATTCTCCTCAGCGATAATGGCTTTGAGTTGGGCTTGAGTGGGGTTGCCGCCGAGGGAACGCATTAGAATCCCGAGCTCCGATGGGGCGATCCGGCCATCGCCGTCGGAATCGAAGAGGGTAAAGGCCTCCTTCATGGAGGATTTCTGTTCATCGCTCAGATCTTTGCCCATCTCTGGTTTCGATTTAGGTTTGAATCTTCACAGAGCTCTGATTTCCTTTCTTCCTCTCCCTTCGACGCTCGCCTGAGTGTGGGAAGGTAACGTTTTTTTTTTTATTTTTTTTTATTTTTAATCTTTGGATTTTTTAAGGGAACGGCAAAATGGAAATTAAACCCAAAATAATAATAATAAATAAATAAATTCCATTCGGAATTGCAATCATGAAAGGTCACTTTTATTTAATTATTTAAATTATTAGAGAATATATATCCAAAGATGGAGCTTCGTGTGTTTAAATGACTCGATAATGTATCTTAGATAATCCCAATAACTTAACTCGGACCGTAAAGATTGAGTTGGATTTTTGCAACATTACCTAAAATTAAGTTCGGTTAGCACGTTGAGAGATTTTGGGCTTAGTTTAACCCATGTTCTCTCTTTTATAGATTCGTTTTTTTGGCGACAACCACATGAATCTGGATGTCGTTTGGGTTCGATCGCCTTCCTCCACCACTCGTGACGATTGTCCTACCTGTATAAACACGAAAAACCGTGAGATGTCCTCATTCCTCTTCCTTAAAATTTTTTTTCCCTAACCTGACTACTCAAGAACAGAGGAAAGAGCAACTGCGATTAGTCTTGCCACCTAATGTCAAACGCTTCTACTCACTGCACAATAACCGACTCAAGAATTGGGACGCAACGATGAATTTTGTAAATGCATTCTGCACGTTCTCGAGTCTGTGGGGTTCTCTCTTCCTCAACATGTATGTGTGAGGGAGTGAACGACGAGGGCTTATGAAGAGGGAGCGTGGGCGGTTTCCATCACGAGATCCCTGACACCTTATTGAAAATCTCGCGATTTGATACTTATTTAGTAGTCGTGCTTTTCAATTTGGAAAATATTGGTGTTCTAAACAATGAGGTTTTTTTGTTGACTTTAAGTCGATCAAAGACACATTATTTATCTAAGAGGTCAAATATTCAAATCTTAAAATTTTAAAATTTTAAAGTTATTTTTTTTTAGATAAAATATAAAATTTGGAAGTTCAACATAAAAACTAGGGTTTATCGATTGGCAGTTGAGGCCATTGCCAGTTTCTGAAGCAGAGAGAGCTTTCGAAGCCCCTCCATAGTCGTCTTCTACAATGGGTCGTATGCACAGCAGAGGGTGAGTTCATCTTCTTCTCTCTTTCTCATCTTCTAATCCCTCCGATTCAGTAATTCAATCCTTCCTCTCATTTTCGATTGCAGAAAAGGTATTTCAGCTTCAGCATTGCCGTACAAGAGGACTCCACCGAGTTGGCTCAAGATTTCTACTCAAGATGTAAGTCCATTTACCTAAAATGTTTGAGCTTCGATTGACTTTGATCGGAACGGGCAGTTCTAGAATGTGTGTTGTCTGTGTTCATTAGGTTGAAGAAAACATCTGCAAATTCGCGAAGAAGGGTTTGACGCCGTCTCAGATCGGTGTAATTCTTCGTGACTCTCATGGTATTGCTCAGGTCAAGAGCGTTACTGGAAACAAGATCTTGCGGATTCTTAAAGCTCATGGTATTTGTTCCACTTTTCTCTCAATTCAAAAATTTGATGTTATATGAACTTTTGTACCCTATTACTTTCAAAAGGGCTTGCTCCGGAGATTCCTGAGGATCTTTACCATTTGATTAAGAAGGCCGTCTCGATTAGAAAGCATTTGGAAAGGAACAGGAAGGATAAGGACTCAAAGTTCAGGTTGATTCTTGTGGAGAGCAGGATTCACCGGCTAGCTCGCTATTACAAGAAGACCAAGAAGCTCCCACCTGTCTGGAAATAGTAAGTGGTCACTGATCTGATTCACTGTAGTCTATTTTGTTATCTGTATTATAACTTAAAGGATGATTATTGTGTTAAGCTCTGTTGTTACTCATTATTAGGGTGGATTTAAATTTCCTCTCTTCATGCAAAGTATTGTATTGCAATTGCTTAGATCAATGATCGGTTGAGGATGGTTGGGAGATGAGTCCCACAAAGGCTAATTAAGGGGTTGATTATGAGTTTATAAGTAAAGAATACATCTCTATTAGTAGGAGGCCTTTTGGGGAAACGAAAAGCTACATCTCCACTGGTACAAGGTCTTTTTGAAGAAACCAAAAGCAAAGTCACTAGAGCATATGCTCAAAGTGGACAAATATCACATCACCTTGTGGTTTCTAACATTATCCACTTCCAATTAGTAGTTGAATGTGGAAGAAAATAAGACTTCTCTCTACATGGGTTATTTGAAGTTTAGTTCATATATACTCAGCTACCTACGACTATCATCTTTCCTCCCTGGTGATTGGTTGATTGATTGATTGTTTTTCTTTTTCTTATTGTTTCAGCGAGTCAACTACTGCTAGCACACTTGTTGCCTGATTTTGTCCACTGCTGCACTCATGGGCGACTAAGATCCTTTCATTCACTCTATTCGATGTAAGGTATTTCCCATTATGTGGTAATTGTTCCAAGGTATCACAGAAACATAAGGATCAATTTGAGCTATTCTCATAGTGATTTTGTAGTTTCTTGTCTAATTGGACATGATAGTTTTTCTTATGATAATTGTAGTCGATATTCTTCTGAATTTAAGAGTGGAAATGTGGGCTCTGAAGCATTTTCTGCCATGGGTTCCCCTGTATAAGTATGCTACTTGGCCTACTGAGAATTTAAAGCTTATTGGGATTGTTTATGGTGTCTATGTCTTAAAAGTTCTGATCCTATAATTAATAAAGATGATTCATAACTAACCCAATCCATGATATACCAGATTAACCTGGACGTCGGGTCGGTTTTTATTTGTGATTGGTTGGATTATGAGTGTTAAACTACATTCACACCTCGCCTTGTGGCGCTCGTGTGGGAGGTACAGTTCTAAGCAGAGCGCGCCTTGGTTTACCTCATGGTTAGGAGTGTGCTTTGAGGTTGTCACAGAGGAGGTTCTGTTCTGTTCTGTTCTTAATAAGATTGTTCCTGAGGTGTGTTGAGACTTTCGAGTCCCCAGACTCTTCTCCAGAGGGCGAGGGGTGAACATGAGAAGGCAGTTGTGGTCTTAAGATTAGATTGGTTAGACCATAAGTCCCTGTTTGGATTGATTTTCTAGGTGTTTAAAGTGCTTTTAAGTGAAAAAGTACACTATTTTAGTTACTTATAAGGACCTTTTGGAGATCGATTATTTTGGAATAGAGTGTGAATTTAATGCTCGCTCTAAGAGCTGATTGTTTAAGGTTTTGTTTATGACGTCGGAAATAAAACGTTTGAAATAGTATGCCCTATAGTTGAGTGAAAAAATGACATCATAATCTTCTATAAATAAATTCTATTTTGTTTGATTCGAACTTTTCCTGACTAAACTTTAGACATTAATTTCAAACTAAAAGTGTATTTTATTGGATTGTATGTCCCATGGGTGTGAAAATTTTTCCTTAGGTGATGCATTTTAAAATCATGAGGTTGATGATGATATGTCATAGGCCAAATCATGAATCGTGAGGCTGATGGCTAGTAGTGGACTTCAATTGTTACGAAACATTTTTTCTTATTGAGTTCGTTCTACTATTGTAGGGTAAAAATTAAAAACATCAAATTTTTAGATGACAATGGTTATTTCACATTTTAAGTCATACTCGAATTAACTTCCATGTCTTTATATTTTATACAATGGTCGTGTTAATAAGCCCAATTTGATATTGACTAATATAATAATAACAACGAAATAAATAAATTAAACCTAATCATAAATTTGAACTCAAACTTTGAATTTCATTCAATTAGACTTCAAAATAATCTAACATTTATTGTTGTATAACTTTGTTCAAATGTTAATTAAAAAAAAATTTCAAAATTGCTAAATATTATATAATTTAGGGTTAAGATTTTAATACTAATTTAAATTTGAGGTATAATTTGGTAAAATTGGAATATTGCGGTTAAAATTAATTAATTAATTATATATATATATATATATACACTTTTTTTTTTTTTTTTTTGCATTTTTTCCTTAATTGGACTTCTTCTGAATTGGGCTTCTTCTGAATTGCTTCCGCCATACAAGGCCCTCCCCCGCCTCACCTTCCGAGATTCCCGCCGTCAAGCACCGACCAGGCAATTCTTCTGCTACTCACTCTTGTGTACTTGAGGTTAGTTCCATCTCTTCTTTACATTTCTCCTCCGTTCGTCCATTTGTATCTCATCCTCAGTACATGTGAAAAGAGTTTCTCGCCATGATAGCGTTCATTAGATTTCGGAATTTATCGTTCCAATTCCGTAAGGAAACTGAATTAAATAGACGTTTTCATTCCGGAACGAATCTGAAATCCACTTCTCCGGATTCTTCCTGCTCTGCCGTTGCGATTTTCTGGGATTTGGACAATAAACCACCGAAATCGTTACCGCCTTACGAAGCTGCTGTTAAGCTCAAGGCTGCAGCGGCTTCCTTTGGCGCCATTCGGTACATGGTGGCTTATGCGAATCGGCATGCGTTCAGCTATGTGCCGCAAGTTGTTAGAGAGAAAAGGAGAGAGAGGAAGATGCTTAATCAATTGGAGAGGAAAGGTGTGATTAAATCGATTGAGCCGTATCTGTGTCGTGTTTGTGGGAGAAATTTCTATACGAATGAGAAGTTAGTGAATCATTTTAAGCAAATTCATGAGAGTGAGCATACGAAGAGGTTGAATCAGATCGAATCTGCCAAGGGTAGTAGAAGAGTGAAGTTGCTCGCTAAGTATTCGATGAAAATACAGAAGTATAAGAATGGTGCTAGGGATGTTTTGACTCCGAAAGAGGGATATGGTCTAGCAGATGAGTTGAAGAGGGCAGGGTTTTTTGTGAAGACTGTGTCGGATAAGCCTGAAGCTGCCGATGTAGAATTGAGAAACGACATGGTTGAGGTCATGGATAGGAGAAGAGCAGAGTGTTTGGTTCTTGTATCAAATGATTCTGATTTTGTGAATGTTTTGAAGGAGGCCAAGTTGAGATGTCTTAGAACAGTTGTTGTTGGGGATCTTAATGATGGGCCATTGAAGAGAAATGCTGATACTGGGTTTTCTTGGAAGGAGATTTTAATGGGGAAGGCTAAGAAGGAGGCTGTGTCTGTTGTGGGAAAATGGAAGGATCGGGACGTTTTGAAGAGATTGGAATGGACATACAATCCTCAATTGGAGAAGGAAGTGTTTGGTTTGGATGATGATATGGGCGAGGATGAAGATGTTGACCAAGGTTCGGTTGATGAGAATATGACAAATGGTGACAGTGGTGCTTGGTGGGATCTCAGCTCTGATGCTGAAACTGAAGCTGTGTCGTCACGATCATGTAAATGACTTGACACTAGCATGTATTGTTGCTTCATCTTTACTTGAACACTACCTAGAACTTAATGTTGCACATTGCCCTAAAATTTTGACTGAGTTTGAGATAGGAGTTTAGAAGTATAACAATCCAAGCCCATATCTGGTTGCTGTGGCTGTTGTCCTTTCTCGGATTTCTCTTCTAAGCTTTTCTTTAAGGTTTTTAAAACACATCTGTTAGGGAGAGGTTTATACACCCTTATAAAAATTATTTCATTCTCCTCCTTAACCGATGTGGGATTTCACAGTCCACCCCCTTTCGAGGTCAAGTGTCCTTGTTGGCACTCGTTCCTTTCTCCAATCGATGTGGGACCCCCTGTCTACCTCCTTCGAGCCCCAACGTCCTTGTTGACACTCGTTCCTTTCTCCAATCGATGTGGGACCCCCTGTCTACCTCCTTCGAGCCCCAACGTCCTTGTTGACACACCCTCTTGTGTCCACTCCCTTTGGGGCTCAACCTCCTTGCTAGCACATTGTCCGGTGTCTGGCTTTGTAACAGCCTGAACCCACCGCTAGCAAATATTGTCCTCTTTGAAGAGCTTTCTTTTTCAGGCTTTCTCTCAAGGTTTTTAAAACTTCTCTACTAGAGAGAGGTTTTCACACCGTTATAAAGATTACTTTGTTCTCCTCCGATAGTCAAACGTAATTTTAAAGATTCCAAGAACCTAGAACACTTGGATTGCTTTGAGAACCATTATTAGATATCATCCAAACCCATTTTTGGTCTATACATAAAGTTTAGCCAGAAAACAACAAATCAACACGAATCTGCTGGTTTGAAAAAAGAAATTGAAATCTTAGACCATGCAGATTAAGGATTCTTCAATCAAAAGAAGATACTGGTAGAGAGCATTCCAAAATCTTGGTTGGAGCATGCACGTTTATTTGAAGCACAGAGCGAATCATATGCTTATGCAATGCAATGACTGAATTTGTTTCCTGAAATTTTCAAGATTGTTATGAGAGTTTAGAAGCAGGGTTATGCAGAAACAAATACACCCTCCTACAGACAACTTGAGTATAGAACTGAATGGCTATCCAGAATCTTGCTAGAGCTTTAATATGTGTATGTATTGTCGTAAACATCAGTAAGGGGTCAGTTCAATATTCAAAGAACGGGAAGCCATTTCGTAAATTGCTATCTTATTCAAGATGATAAGTGAAGTCCACCAACCAACCAGCATGTTTCATTTCTCTCAGTCATGAAATGTAAAGCCTCAACAGAATGCAGTCCATAGGGGAAATACAGAAAAACGAACAGAACAAATGAAGCAACATTTGGGATATAGCTATGAAAAGAGGGCTTCTAGTCTTTTGCTGACAGAAAATGGCAATGAAGAGCAAAAAGCAAAACTAATGCAGGAGGTGCTGCTTCTTTGTAAGCACAATATGACTGAAAAATTCAGCAAATTATCAAAGATTGATGATCAGTGGACACAAAACAACATTAATTGTGAAGAATCTAAATGTTGGAGAAAGCCCTGGCAACTCTCTTCTTGGACCCAGAATAGTAATCTTGGTACCAACTCACAAACTTCTTCAGTCCTGTATCGAGATTGGTAGTTGGCCTGTAACCAAACTCCTTATGAGCCAAACTTATGTTGGCATGAGTGAACTTAACATCTCCATTTCTGGGCATTGGCAGAACTTTCTTCTTTGCCTTAACTTTCAACAGCTTCTCCAGTATGCTAACAAGCTCACTCACTGGTACTGGTGATGTGTTTCCCAGATTGAAAATCCTCAGCTGTGCAGCCCTCTTCTTCTTCCCACCACTCCCTGTACTCTTCTTAGCGGTGTCCAGAGCCCCCAAACACCCCTTTACTATGTCATCAATGTAGGTAAAATCTCTAGCAACTGTACCATGATCGGGAGCTTCATAGATTGTTATCGCCCTCCGCTTGAGAATATCCTTAGTGAAGAAGAAATACGCCATGTCAGGTCGACCCCAAGGTCCATATACAGTAAAGAATCTCAAACCAGTGATTGAAAGCCCGTAAATATGATTGTAAGTATGAGCTATCTCCTCTCCAGCTTTCTTTGTTGCAGCATAAAGACTTGCTGGTTGATCAGTTCGATCCTTCTCTGAAAAGGGTATCTTGGAATTCAATCCATAGACTGAGCTTGAAGATGCCCAAACAATGGCGGGCTGTGGATTTGCCGACTTACAGGCTTCCAAAAGGCTCACAAACCCAGCAATATTGCTGTGCACATAAGAACCCGGGTTCTGCATTGCGTACCTGACTCCAGCCTGAGCCGCAAGGTGCATAACATGGGTGAAAGCCACAACATCGAAGAGCTTACGAAGCAGTTCAGAATCGTTAATGTCTCCTTCTACGACGAACACACCAGCGCGATCGAGAAGCTTCCGCCGAGCTCTTTTGAGCTGTGGATCGTAGTAGTCATTGAAGTTATCGAGTCCAAGAACCCCATCGCCTCGTCGTTTCAGGGCGATTGAGACATGGGTTCCGACAAAACCCGCAGCGCCGGTGACGAGGACGGTGAGGCCGGAGCGCGTTTGAGCAGAGCGGCTGACCTTTTTCTCCCAATTATGACCACCCCACGAGTCTCCGCCCAGGGCTCGGCGAGGCGATGCGGAGGATGAAGGAGGGGAGAAGAAGAAGAAACAGATGATGAAAATCAAGAACAAGGAGGACCATAGAGTCAACCTGGAAATGGCGGAATGGACTCTCAACCGGTGAATATACGGCGGAGATTTCTCCGGCTTGAACTTCCCCGGCGTTGATGGTAAGTTATCGATGTGGGAAATTGTCTTCTGCTGTGACATTGGCCAAAATGAAAGTGCCTCAAGATTAGGAGTTGGGGTTCGAAAATTGTGGAGTAGAAAGTATGAGAAAATGAAAGGGGTTTCTGGGAATTCAGATTGAAGGGTGGGTTTCCATCGCCATTAACGATTGGCTTTGTTCTGCTGGAAGAGGAAGATTGGATTTTGGGTGTTGGTGGGGGAAAGGGAAAGGGAAAGGGAAAGGGGAAGGGAAATGAAAAAAAAAAAAAAGGTGAAGGGGGAGTGAATGAGAAGGAAAGGGGCTTGGAATAGTGACGATTGAAACTGTGGAGGCTTGCTTGCTTGACTGTTTCAATTCAATGGCGTGGATTTTTCTTAGAGATTCCAAATCCTTTGCTCATTCTTTCCACCTTTCATCCACTTGGTAACTCGCTTTTCATTGGGTTTCAAAATGGCTCAACTTTTACCCTTCACAACTTCCTTACATCTTAGACACGGTCATGTTAGGCTTGGGTTTGATAACTGATCCTTACCCGTACATTTTTTTTTTATTTTTCTTCACATTGGGTGGTGTGTTAGTAAGGATGTTGCGCTCCCAATAGGAGTGAAATGTGAAATCTCCCATCGATTAGAGAAGAGAACGAAGGCCAACAAGGATGTTGGGCCCTAAAAGGAGTGGATTGTGAGATCTCACGCGGTTGAAGAGGGGAACGAAACATTCTTTATAAGAGTTGGAAACCTCTCCCTAGCATACGCGTTTTAAAACCATAAGACTAACGGCGATACGTAACGGGTCAAAGTGGACAATATCTACTAGCGGTGGGTTTTCGATATTACACAATCTCTAATCTTTCGTAATTTGGACACATTGAAATCATTTTTATTAGTATTCTTGTAATAAAAGCTTAACATTTGAAAAATTGCAACATTTATTAATTTAAAGTTTAAATTAATAAAATTGAAAATTTGAAGGTTCATTTACCCCTTGCAAAGTTCAAAAGTAGAAGGTCGTGATATCCCATCTAAACATTTTTTACAAGGGTGTGAAATCTCTCCGTAACGAAACATTATTTACAAGGGTGTGAAAATCTCTCCGTAGCAAACATCCTTAAAGGAAGTCCAAAAGAAAAGTTCAAAGAAGACAATATTTGTTAGCGGCGGGTTTGGGTTATTACAAAGTTAAGTCACATCTCTATTTTTTTTATTAGGTTATATTAATTTCAAACTTTTTATCAATGGATTGGGTTAGTTCATTAAAAAGGTATTTAGACGGAGTGATTCATTGTGAAATATTTTAATTGAAATAATATCAAATTCAAGCTAAAGAAGTTACAAACATATACAAGCATATAAAAATCAACGTTAAAGAATCAGTAAGGTTCTTATTTCTTTTGTAACCTATTTACGATAACTTTATATTAAGTCTATCTAATTGAAATAATTATAGAACACATTTTTCTATAAAGTATTTGGGTGAAGATATAATATGTTTAAAGGACATATGTTGACAACGTTCCATCTCAAAAGTGGCTTAGAATATTATATTGCGTACGCGGATGTCATAGGATTGGAAAGAATACCTAAACTCTTAGGTACTTAGTATAGATTCCAAATTTTAGTTCAAAACGTGACCTCTTTTTAATCTATTCTGGAGGTGAACTAGATGAATATATTTGAACGGTTCGTCTTCCTTTATTTTCTTTACTTTTAGAAATAATTACTCGATTTTTTTTTTTTTTGATGTTTTAGTTAGATTCTTCTAAAACAATAATTTTAGCGAAACCTATCTTTTTAGTTCTCGATCACACCCAAAATTTAAAAACTTGAAGATGGTAATTTTTTTCTATTTTGATATGATTTTAAGTTAAATTTAGTAAAAATAATTACAAATAACTAATTAATAATTAAATTACTTAAAAAAAACGTATTTTCCTAATTAGGTAATGATAGAACATATTTCATTTGGATAAGGATGAACCCTTCCCCTTCCTTATCCATATAATTTAATTACTTGAGATCTTACCTTTATAAAACGTTATTTTGTTTTGGTGTCGAGTTTTTAAAATATTCTCTTAATTTCTTTTGGAAATTACCCCTTTAACTCTTAGAAAGTAATTTTGAGTAAACTCGATATGCAAGCTCACTGCTAATAAATATTGTTCGTTTTGACCCATTATATATCATCATCAACCTCACGATTTTAAAATGCGTCTATCAGGGAGATGTTTTCACACTTTTATAAGAAAAATTTTGTTCTTCTCTCTAACCGACGTGGGATCTCACACTTTTTAAATGTTTAAATATTTAAAAGTCATGCAATGGTTTTTTGGAAGTCGGAGGTTCAATCTCGGCTCGTTCGAGGGTGAAAAATGGAAATAATTAAAGAGAGTTTGGAGAGAAGGCAAAGGGCATGAAAATGTGGAGGTTGTCTTGGTTCCTAATTTAAGTTAGGGTTATGGTGGTTGGGTATAAATTATTATTGCATAAAGAGCCAAACAAAACAACCACCCACCCAAATTGCTTCCATCATGAAAGCCAAATTTCAAGGATGGGGAATGGTATTTAAGTAAATAACACACATATGATAAAACTTTTTTTTTTTTTTTTGGTCCTTTTTTCCTTTATAATTTAAAAAATCAAAGCGTACTCGGGAATAAATAAATCATCGAAGAGAAAAATATACTTCTTGTTGTTCGTCCCTGAGTTTTTAAGCTCGACATTTTAATTAATGTCGTTTGGGTTAATGTAACATTCCAATATTGTCCTCTTTGGCCTTTTCTATTCGAGAGTTATTAAAACTCGTCTGCTAGGGATAGGTTTCCACACCCTTATAAACAATATTTCGTTTCCCTCTCCAACCAATATGGGATCTCATAGTCCACCTCCCCCTCCTTTCGGAGTCCAATGTCCTCGCTGACACTCGTTCCCTTCTCCAATCAATGTGGGGTCTCCCAATCCATCTCCCTTTCGAGGTCCAACGTCTTTGTTGTCACACTGTTTCGTGTCCACCCGCTCAACCTCCTCGCTGACATATTGCCCGATGTCTGGTTCTGACCATATATGACATCTCAAGTCCACTAGTACTAGATATTGTCCTTTTTGAACTTTCTCTTTCGGGTTTCCCTTAAGATTTTTAAAACGCGTCTAAAGAGGTTTCCACACCATTATAAAGAATGTTTTATTCTTCTCTCCAACCGATGTGGAATCTTACCATTAATCTTGTTTTTTTCCTCTATAGTTAATCGTTACCGTCAAATTTTTTGTTTCGTGTCTTGATTGGACACGTTTTTATTTTTAAATTAACATGACACATATATATATATATATATATATATATATATATATATATATATATATATATATATATATAAAATGAGAAATTCTTTCCGATGATTGGATTTGCACCAATAGAACTCATAAATTTGATACACAATAAAACGATACGATAAATCTTTTTTATTTATTTTTAGGCTGTGAATGACGTTCTTCCATTCAATCTATCCTATTCACTGGTATTTATCACTGATACGGGAAAAATTTGTACTATCTTTTGTCCCAGTCCATGGTTAGAACGAGTCGCACATACACCCTAGTACATGTTCCTCGACGTGGAGGACATCCCCGAAGGGCGGACGATCCGGTGATATTTCTGATTTCTGATTGGCTATATATATATATATATATAATGTGATCAAGGTAGTTGTGCCCTCTAATTTACAGAGCAGCTTCTCTTTGATTTGTATGAACACCTGAGTGCAATATTTGGAGATGATATGCAATCAAGGGAATATTGATGTATCTGTTTCTGATTGCCTTGAAGATATTAAGGGCTGCCTCCACATTCAAGAGGCAGATTATCCAACCACGAATCATCTAAAACATGAGCCGATGATTCTAGCTCGGTCGGCCATTCTAAACTCACATCAATATCATCAAATACGACGGGTTTATATTTACCATCCCGAGTCCAACGAATATGTTGCAACCAGAGATTGCACTGTACAAACACTAAATCGTTCAGCTTTTCCTGTTCGGTTGTACTACGCTTCTTCGAATGTAAGGTTTCGAACGTGCTCCAGTTCCATCTGCTGCACCCATAAGAACTACAGGGTTGGCTTAGTATTCGTATCGCCGCTCTCTGGAGCGTCGGGATTTCGTAACCGTACCCTGACCACCAATCCCCTATGGATGCAACATGGAAAATGAAATAAGCATCTGAAAAGTAAACAAAAATACGATAGGCCAATGGAACCGTTGAGCCAGCTTGATCTAGTTGGAGGGTTTATGTAACAGCTCAAGCCCACCGCTGGTAAATATTATCCTCATTGGGCTTTCCCTCAAGGTTTTAAAACGCGTATATGAGGGAGAGGTTTCTACAAACTTATAAAGAATGCTTCGTTCCGCTCTCCAACCAATGTGGGATCTCACAATCCACCCCCCTCTGGGGCCTAGCGTCCTTGCTGACACTCGTTCCCCTCTCCAATCAATGTGGGATCACACAATTACACCGAGCAGCGTACCAGCAAGGACGCTGGTCCTCGAAGGGGCGTAGATTGTGAGATCCCACATTGATTGGAGAGGGGAATGAGTGTCAGTGAGAACATTAGGCCTTGAAGGGGGATGGAATGTGAGATCCCACGTCGGTTGGAAAGAGGAATAAAGCATTGTTTATAAAGGTGTGGAAACCTATCCCTAGTAGACGCGTTTTAAAACCTTGAGTGGAAGTCCGAAGGGAAAGCTCAAAAAGGACAATATATGTTAACGGTGGGCTTGGACGGTAACAATAAAACTTATAACTCACATGCATAAGACGGTTCATACCTGGGGTATTTATAGTTCTCCCCAAGATAGCGAAGTCGGTACCAAGAGCACCTTGAGCATTTACATATGCAGGATGTTCTCTAGTGATCTCCATTTTATCTTTATCCGTCGTCGCCATCTTCAACATAGCTTCCTGAAATCCGTTTCTAATTCTCAGATCAATCTTAAAGTTCGGATTATAAAAGATCGACGGGTTAAGGAACGCTGCTGCTGTGTGTAACGTCGTGTGAAGCTGCAAGTTCCATCTCCGGTCGATCGTGTCCCAAATAGGCATATATTTATCCTCAATGCCATTGTAATACGCTTTGACTTCGACCTTCGCCCTCTCGATTCCTTCATATATATAGCCCATGGCAGGCATGTCTCCATCAACAAGCCTGAGAATTCTAATAAGTGGCTCAGAAATGTTGACAGCTTCACGAGCGTCCTTCCAAAATCGATCCAAATACAGAAAGGAAAGAATCGCCTGTGCGTCGGGGCGCCTGCTATAAATCGAGGACTGCCACTCCGAATGAGCAAACATGTGTTTGAGACCGTCCTCAAGAAACACAATGGATCTCAAGGACAGAAAATTAGTCACAAATCTAGTAATTCTTGGCCTGATCAGTTCCTTCCCGCTCGTGAATTTTCGCATCGTGTTTAAAATCCACGCATGACTATAAACGTAGCGGGCGATGATCTTTGCCTCATCCAATACCGTACCGACCCACTCGATTTTACTAAGGTCCTCCAACATCTGATTAACACAGTAAGAAACACATGGAGACCAAAATAAGGAAGTGTATTTGGTCATCAGAAGCCTACCAGCATAGACATAGCTGGCTGTAGCATCTGTAATAACTTGGACAACATTCTCCACACCAACCTCGAGGACGATCGTCTCGAGCAAGTCGGACAGGTAAGTTGCATCATCTTCACGACCTGATATATTGACCGACTTCAGAAACAGTGTTCCTTTTGAACACGTAATGGAAATGATTAGAAACGATTTGGTCCGTCCATCGGACCAGCTATTACATAGGATCGTGCAGCCTGTTTCTTTCCATTCGTCTCGATACTTTTTGTAAGAATTCTGTATATCACCTTTCACCTTAACCAAAAGAGTCGATTTTAGTTTCTCGTAACTCGGTGCTCGGTATCCTACTCCATATTCTGCTATAGCATTCACCATTTCCTGATAATACAAGGACTTGGCAGCACTGAAAGGAATAGAGTTATGGAAGAAAAAGACAGCAACTTTTTT
This sequence comes from Cucurbita moschata, assembly GCF_002738365.1. Lineage (NCBI taxonomy): Eukaryota > Viridiplantae > Streptophyta > Magnoliopsida > Cucurbitales > Cucurbitaceae > Cucurbita > Cucurbita moschata. Next base: position 1,780,438 of record NW_019268551.1, on the reverse strand, counting down.
ATCAGTTTCATCCTTCTTCTGCTTTTGAGCATCATCGATCGGTGGTTGTGCGCTCGGTGAAGAGGACGGAAATGTCGATGGGCAGTTGCTTTCGTTTTGTCCACTCGATCCATGATGGATGCCTCCGCTAGCTGAGGAGCTATGTTGCTGTCCATTTGTTGCAGTTTCCATATCGACCTTTGGTTTCTTGGGTGCCCTTTGTTTTTTAGGAGTGCTTAATATACCTTGAATATGGTCTCGAACGTCGATCGGGACTTCGGCACATGGAACTATATCTTTGTTTTTAATTTGAGCTAAATGAAACTTCATCCTGTATACGCCTCCACTGAATTCCCGCTGACAATAATTGCATCGAACCTTCTGTCTCGTCGCATCAACAAGGACACAATGTTCCCAGCAAGCGTCCCTCCCTCGAACCATTTTCTATACGAGTATCGGAATCTGATAAGCTATGGTTTAGTAGGGTGCCTTGAACATAGCAGAAGGTATACAATATTTTGTGCCCCTAGAATACAACAATTACAGTGGAAGGTCAGAGGTATAATAAAGTAGAATGAAGGGAAATAACATATAAGATTTCATTGATTGATTGAGAGAGAGAGAGGGTTTCCACGCCCTTCTAAATAATGTTTTGTTCTCCTCTCCAACGATGTGGGATCTCACAATCCACCCCCCTTAGGGGCCCAGCGTCCTCGCTGGTACAACGTCGGGTGTCTGCCTCTAATACCATTTGTAACAACTCAAACCCACAGTTAGTAGATATTGTCCGCTTTGGCCCGTTACTTATTGGCGTCTGTTAAACGAACACGACTCTCCACAATGGTATGATATTGTCCACTTTGAGCATAAGCTCTCATGGCTTTGCTTTGGGCTTCCCCAAAAGGCCTCATGCCAATGGAGTTAGTATTCCTCACTTATAAACCCATGATCACACCCTAAATTAGTCGATGTGGGACTTCCATCATCCAACACCTCCCCTCGAACAAAGTGCGCCTCCCCTTAATCGAGGCTCGACTCCTTTGGAGTCTTAGTCATTTTTGACTGCCTTCAAGGAGGGGTTTAGCTCCTTTTCTTTAAGAGTTCTTTGTTCGATATTTGAGGATTTGAGGATTTACCAATCTATTGGCACGACTAAGTTTAGGGCATGGCTCTGATACCATGTTAGACGAACACGACTCTCCACAATGGTATGATATTGTCCACTTTGAGCATAAGCTCTCATGGCTTTGCTTTGGGCTTCCCCAAAAGGCCTCATACCAATGGAGTTAGTATTCCTCACTTATAAACCCATGATCACACCCTAAATTAGTCGATGTGGGACTTCCATCATCCAACACCTCCCCTCGAACAAAGTGCGCCTCCCCTTAATCGAGGCTCGACTCCTTTGGAGTCTTAGTCATTTTTGACTGCCTTCAAGGAGGGGTTTAGCTCCTTTTCTTTAAGAGTTCTTTGTTCGATATTTGAGGATTTGAGGATTTACCAATCTATTGGCATGACTAAGTTTAGGGCATGGCTCTGATACCATGTTAGAGGAACACGACTCTCCACAATGGTATGATATTGTCCACTTTGAGCATAAGCTCTCATGGCTTTGCTTTGGGCTTCCCCAAAAGGCCTCATGCCAATGGAGTTAGTATTCCTCACTTATAAACCCATGATCACACCCTAAATTAGTCGATGTGGGACTTCCATCATCCAACACCTCCCCTCGAACAAAGTGCGCCTCCCCTTAATCGAGGCTCGACTCCTTTGGAGTCTTAGTCATTTTTGACTGCCTTCAAGGAGGGGTTTAGCTCCTTTTCTTTAAGAGTTCTTTGTTCGATATTTGAGGATTTGAGGATTTACTAATCTATTGGCACGACTAAGTTTTAGGGCATGGCTCTTGGCACGACTAAGTTTTAGGGCATGGCTCTAATACCATGTTAGACAAACACGACTCTCCACAATGGTATGATATTGTCCACTTTGAGCATAAGCTCTCATGGCTTTGTTTTGGGCTTCCCCAAAAGGCCTCATGCCAATGGAGTTAGTATTCTTCACTTATAAACCCATGATCACACCCTAAATTAGTCGATGTGGGACTTCCATCATCCAACAGCGTCAACCTCATGATTTTAAAACGCGTCTATTACGGAGAGGTTTCAACACCTTTATAAGAAATGTTTCATTCCCTCTCTAACCAAGGCGGGATCTCACAGCTAAAGCCTTTAGCCTTTACAGAAACAAGGAAATCGCAATGACTAAAGAGAGAGCCACTTGAATAATCAGTTGATCAAAATAAATACAAGGAAGATCAAGTCAAAACTAATACGAGGACTAAACTTCTAGACATTTGAGGTCGGAAGACGGACTGTTTGACTACTGCAGAGACCGAGTCGAAGTCAGAGGTACCTCTATTATTTATTATGATGAATATACTTGATCAGAGACCATCTACGGATCTACCTCGTGACTTCGAATCAGCTGACGACCAAGGTGCCACAGTTAGAACATTTCCCTGTTGCAGGCCGCTCAGAGATGGTGAACAGCCTTAACGGAGACAGCAGCAAGAATCTAATCTCGATCTACTCCATGACCAGTCGATATGAAGGTCTTAAGGTCCTCATTCTCGTTCAATCAGACACGTTTAGATGTTATTCTCACTCAACGCTCTTTTTCTGCTCGCTTTTAAATATTATATTCTTATCTTTTAAGAAGAGTTTTTCCAGTTCTTTCCTACTACTTACTTTTTTTTCAAGTTTTCTAAAGTAGGCATCATACTACATCCAATGATTTCCATAGTCCCATTTTGTCTGAAGGAATCCAAATGACTCTTATTGTTATTATTTTGTTGTTCAAGCTATGAGCTTACTTGGTTTTGTTCTATAGGTTGGACAACTCTATCCTCGAGTTCTAAAAGTCTTGTGTAACAGCCCAAACCTACCGTCAGCATATTGTCCTGTTTGGACTTTCCCTCAAGGTTTTAAAACGTGTCTACTAGAGAGAGTTTTCTATACCCTTCTAAAGAATGCTTCGTTCTCCTCCCCAACCGATGTGGGATCTCAAAATCCACCCACTTTCAGGGCCTAGCATCCTCGCTGGCACTCACTCCCTTCTCGAATCGATGTGGGACCCCCTCCCCCCTTCGGGGGCCAGTATACTTGCTAGCACACTGCCTCATGTCCACTTCTCTTTGGAGCTTAGCCTCCTCGTTGGCACATCGCCCCGTGTCTGTCTCTTATGTCATTTGTAATGGCCCAAGCCCACCGTCCTCTTTGGCCTTTCCCTTTCAAGCTTCCCCTCAAGGTTTTTAAAATACGTATGCTAGGGAGAGGTTTCCACACCATTATAAAGAATGCTTCGTTCTCCTCCCCAAGTCACAAACCTGACCGAGAACACTCAAGCACTTCAGTTCGTGTTGAGCAACCACATTACTTTACAACGTAGAACATCCAGCAATTAGATTTCAACAATGACATGCCCTTACAGCAGCCCAAGGAGTCTAAAACAAATCCAAACTGCTATGATTAACAGATAAAAGCATCTTTACTTACTACAAACTTCTAAGGTGGATCAACTATTTGGCACTAAAAACACAATGATTTGGAACATTTTAATTCATACACTTCAGTTCTAATATGAATCAAAATGTTCCAAATCCAAAGCATCCCAATCCATTCATACATTGAAATACCACAAACTACTATGTTCTTACAATAAGAACTTCTGAAGTTACTAATTCTATTCGAATAAAATGCATCCAGTTTGTGTAATCACCCAAAATCCAAATTACTTCAGCGAATGCTCTGTTCCCTTTGCCATTTTCTGAGTGATTCAGAATCTAAAAATCACTTCAACTGCAACTCATATGTTCATAGTAAGCTCATAGAATTAAGAACATACAAGTAAGCGATAATTTATTAACTCATGCTAACAACTACCGTATTTAGAAACTGCTAAGAAAATGAATTGTTCCAGAAATTAGCTTCGCTGAAATGGAATTTCATGAAAATTAAGCTTCCAGTGACTACCGAGAAACGAATTTGAAAAGGAATTAAGTTGCTGAAGGAGTAATGCGTTGAAGAATTCATCAGAGAGATAGTGACAGTACCTGAGGAGACGGAATTAGTAAGGAGAAGATCTGAGACCGAATCTTAGTACCATCGGAAGTCTGAAACTGGAGTGATGAGATTCCGGCCGGCAGGACTCCGGGAAGAAAAAGGACGGCGGATTGGAGGAAAGGGAAAGGTTGCCGAGTAATTGAAATACAACGGCGATAAATTAGTTGACTACTTGGTTTGTCGAAGGAGGATGTAACGCGGAATTCGCCTGCATTTTTCTCCATCACGTGATGTGCACGTGGTTTTCATGTGTCATTTTGGTGTGAAAATTTCCTTTTTCTATTTAAAAAGTTGAAATGATATTTAATTATTATTTTTATTTAATTTCTATTATTAAATTAATATTCTGTACTTAAAATTATGAAGGTTATATCTATTTATTCTTCAAATTGTAACAAAATTAAATTAATATTTCTAAACACGAAAGTTACGAAACACTATGATAATTTAAGAACCTATTGAACATAAACACGAAAGTTTAGATATTAAATTTATGCATATTAAGAGTCCGTTGGACAAAATTGAAAGTCTATATTATCAATAATTGAGTCAACTAAGCTCGTTGCGAAATCTGTTACACATACATAATATTTGTTCAAAGTAGATATGAGCTCTAATTCAATCCGCACACAACAAGTTCAAGCCATATCACACGATTTTTCAGAAGATGGGATACTCTCTAGTCGGGTGATTTCAATAATAGACGCACGTTGGCAAGCCTCTCGTTAGGGGCACTATGCCAAAAGCAAAAGAAACCCCATGAACCATCTTTATGAAGGATACGAGGAAGAGTTCACTCATCTAGTCGAACCGATTTGAACGGTAGTGAATGACATATAAGTACACCCATAGAGCCTAAAAGAAAGGCTGGCCAATACGATTCAAGAAACAACACACAAAATTGAATCAAAGGAACCCCCAACAGTCATGTCTTGGGTTATTTCTGTTGGCTAAATCAGTTTTTTTCTTTCCTTTTCTCAGTGAGAACTTGAATCACAATATTCTCAGTACAAGAGAAGATTCATTGCAGATGGCAATCCTACTTCTCGACCGAGCTCGAGCTCAATTTCTGCCGAGCTTGACGGTTACAGTTTTCGAAACTTTTTACGAGATGAGCACATTTCAAAGAGTCATTGGGATGATCTTTGTAGCATTGAAAGCAAGCTTCACTCTCAGCCACGCATGGCATGGGCTTTTGGTAAGGGAGCTTGAACTCCTTGTCATGGAGTTCCTTTGCCCTTTGAGTAACTTCCTGCACCATGTTGTCCTCCTGCTTCTGCAACTTCTCGACGACCCTTTCGCTCTCTTGCAGGATGGATCGGATTGCGTCTAGCTCTGGATTGGCAGAATGCACGGGCGGAATTATGGGAAGAAAGAGTGGAGGAGCTTGGTGAGGCCATCCATCACTTGTGCTTCCCTTGAGCATCCCAGAATCATCAGATACATGTTTCTGATCAACCTTTACTTGGGGTTCCTTGGTTCTGTTTCTTCTCGGTTTTCTTTTCGGTTTTTCGGTATCATCAATTAACATATTAACAAGGTTTGAACTAATCTGAATGGAAAAATCACCCATTATGCTCCTAGGCAGACTACCTGAAAAGCAGGACAGGAATCATGATTTTTAGAAGAGAAAAAATTTCATCCATGAAATTACAAAGTTATCTAGTTATTACTTAATGATGAAAGACTACAATTGCTAAAAGAGTGTTATATTTACACCAAAAAAGAGCAATAAGAATAACCAAATCCAAGAAACAATCAAAGGAGCAAGAGGTGTCCCTAAAAATTCAACCATTCCGCACACTCCAAAAGAGTCTAAAGAACACCCTGGAAAACGCAAGCCACAACATCTTCTTGGAACCATGACAAGGGTAGCCCACAAAAACATTAGTAGAATTTCATAAACTGTAGAAGGCACAACAAAAGACCCGCCGAAAGTGTAACGGCCCAAGCCCACCGCTAGCAGATATTGTCCTCTTTGGACTTTCCTTCCCGAGTTTTCCCTCGAAGTTTTAAAACGTGTCTACTAGGGAGAGGTTTCCACACCCTGATAAAGCATGTTTCGTTCTCCTCTCCAACCAATGAGGGATCTCACCATTCACCCTCCTTCAGGACCCAGCGTCTTTGCTGGCACTCATTCCTCTATTGAATTGATGTGGGATCTCACAAAAAGTATCCACGATATAAACCCAAGGGGGCATGAAAATAAATGGCCAGCACATTAAAAAAAAAAACCTTGAGATAAGCATCCTTCCAAATCACCGAATAAGATTACACTAGTAGTAGAAAAGGAGTCCAGACTTCAGAGAATATCCAATTATCCGCGATGCAATATAACATGTTATCACAATTAATGGATTGGGGACGTAGTAATTTCAAGCCGATTGTCCCTGCAGTGACCAATCTCGAAATCAAATAAAAGCACATAAATGATCTATATCCTCTCTCTCTAAGGAAGTCAAAAATTTGCAAAACAAGTCCTACAACCGCATCCCTTGAAAGGGTTTAATCCAACAATATATTCATTAACATACAAGAACATAGGCAAATAAACAATTATGGTGCTCCTTCAAACTAAAGTGTATAATGTATCCGCGTTTGACATTCATCAAACACTCTTAACACTCTTAAAAGTAGAAATGTTTGTAAAGAATTAGAGAACTCTCAAATGTTCATTAGGCACTTTAGGCATGTGGCGGGCACTTGTCTTTACATAACTGAATATGTTCAGAGCATTTGTCAAACACAATAGACACGAGACCATTGTAAACTTTCACCAAACAAATTTTGTGTCCCAACTCCTAATTGCTAAGAAAATAACATGTCACTGTGTTCGTGTTGCATCTTCACCCATCTTTCTTAATTTAAAATTAAACACTAATATCTTTTAAAAGTTTTACAACTATATTCATTGTTTATCAATCACAAACACAATAATAAAACCTCTACTACAAGGGCAAAGAAAGGTCAAAGGATAATATGCTCCATCCAAATTTTGCATCATCAAAAAAATTATTAATGAACTACGAAAATGATTAAGTGTACCATTGCAAAATCTTAGAGTTCAACCAAAGCCTAAAAAAACAGAGAGAGAGAGAGAGAGAGAGAGAGAGAGAGATTAAAACCAGAATATGCAGAAGACTTACGTCAAAGTTGATAAACTAACAAAGCCTCTAGAAGAGTAGAAAAAACTCTTTAAGCAGATCTCAGAAATAGTTAGCCGCAGTCAGAAGGGTAAAGAAAGACAACTCTGAAGGGGCTTTTTCAGTCTAAACGTTAGCACAAATACCAAATAGAGGATTAGAATGACCAATTAATGCAGTTTCCGGAGAACTAGAGGACCTATGAAAACCAATTCAAATTGGGTAGTTGCCAAGTAGCTGAAAATCAATATTGTACAGTAGACACCTCAAGGACTAACTAGCCAGGGGACACTTTTCTTCTCACATTGATTCCCAAATCTAATATACAAATGGACAGTCACGTTGTTTCCCAGTTTGAATCACGTGAATCGAAGAGTAACCTCAATTCTTCATCGACAGAAAATAGCATGAATGAGTGAAATAAAACTGTCTTGGGGTTATTGTAACAGCTCAAGCCCACCGCTAAAAGATATTGTCCGATTTGGCCCGTTACCTATCGCCGTCAGCCTCATAGTTTTAAAAATGCGTCTGTTAGTGAGAGGTTTCCACACCCTTATAAGGAATGCTTTGTTCCCCTCTCCAACCGATATAGGATCTCACAATCCACCCCTCTTGGAGGCCAGCGCTCTCGTTGGCACATCCTCTAATGTTTAGCTCTGATACCATTTGTAACACCTCAAGCCCACTGCTAGCAAATATTGTCCACTTTGACCTGTTATGTATCGTCGTCAGTCTCACAGTTTTAAAACAGGTTGGTTAAGGAGAGGTTTCCACGCCTTATAAGGAATGCTTCGTTCTCTCCTCTCCAACCGAAGCGGGATCTCACAGTTATGAAGTTATTTTGTTTCTGGATCTATAACATTTGGATGCCAAAGAAGCTAGTAGGATATTAAATCTTAGTAGATAGCCACTATTGATTGAATTCATTCCCTGCCCTTACTGACCACAAGATGGTTTACACAAATACACACTAACAGACTTGTCAAGCAAAAGGAGATACCAAGTGAAACGAAATTTGATTACAAACCAACACAAATGGAACCAACATCCAAAATCAACGAACATCTAAATATATCATAAATTACAGACCACATCCACATCCACTGGTCCACCATAACCTACAATAGAGGGAAAACAAAAGCAGCTATCTAAATCGTCCCATTTTCAAAACCCACCGCAGTAAACTCAGATTCGCCTAAACATATACCACTGCCAAACCCAGAAACCCTCCAGCAACTATCGCTAAATGGAAAAGGACGGTATTCAAATGCAATTGATAAAGCACAGAAGACATCGGATACACAAAATCTTCAAAAATGGAACCCATACCAATGGCATAAACGCTAGGGCACCCAACAGAAGGAAGATCCAGGAATCAATTCTAGAAAATGGGAAATGAAACGCCGATTGATTATCAGATAAAAGGAAGGTAATAAAAACGAATGCACACCTGTGACGATCACGGCTCCGTCTGCAGCAGATTCAGAGGTGGAAAAGGTAAGCCCTAGCGTAAAATCAAATCCTGTATAACGAAACACAATACAGAAACAATCGTGCTTGCTTTATTTTATTCCGAGAAAATAAAATGTTTTATAAATTCAATTTCTCAAAATAACATTTTTTAGATTTTGAATTTTAAATTTTATTTATAATAACAATTTAATCTCTACATTTTAAAATTTAACAATTCAGTTTATAAACATATTTAATTCTTAATTAGTTTATTAATCTATTTACAAAAAAGAGAACTCATTAAATCCTAATAATAGTTTCTTTTTTTTTCTTTTAAATCAAATGTCGTTTCTAACCAAAAATAAAAAATAAAAACTTTAATAAATATATTATAAATTATAGTGACAAAAGTTTATATATATATATATATATATATATATATATATATATATATATATATATATATATATATATAT